>NW_014578933.1:0-9032 GCF_000485595.1 Priapulus caudatus
TATCTATATTATCTTACTCCTGATATTATCACACATTCACAATCTGCATTATACTATCTTATCTAAGAAGTATCTATATTATCTTACTCCTGATATTATCACACATTCACAATCTGCATTATACCATCTGTCCAACAGCTACTACGCGATGCCGCACACTAGTTACATTTCTGGGACAAGCATTATTTTAATTATCATTCCAGGTCTTATTTTAAGTCCCTTCTGGTTTAAACAGCAAACAATATTTGTGAGGGCTATTTAAAAAAAAACTGCTGTTACCGGCCCTCTGGGCCGGTGCAAAATAATCTGAATTGCATGCCCTATATACTCATAATAGCACGTTAAATTAAAACTAGCATTCGTCACAGCAGTTTTATGTCAATGCATATTAACCACATGTCCTTATACTTATAGCATCGAAAGCACCATCAAAAGTACATTATACAAATAGCATATATCATGTAATCACACATGTCTGCCATCATGTTATTACAGTAAATACAGGAACATTTCCACAACGGCGATGTAAAATTTGACAACGGTGGTGCGCCACTGTGCCTCTAATGTATAAGAAACCCTGGTACCCTAAAAATGACAATGGACACAATTTGGCTTGTTCTGTTGTGGTTTTCTAGAGGCGGAGTTAAATGATTCTCTTCATATTTAGTACACAATTGGCTTACAATGCTTTTAGAACGAAGTCAGATAACTCTTCTACCATTGTTAAAGCCTGTATTACGAGATTTTTGCTCAAAAACACTTAATCCGAAAAAAATATAGCTGAATATAGTCTCACCTGACAGCGGAAATATCACTGATTACACCTACATTAAAAACACTAAGATTTTATGCAGTTATTATATAGCATAGAAAAATGGATTTAAAATGCGTTCAAATAAAATAACTGCCTTGATGACAACAAATATCATTTGCTACATACATGCATTATGATTTGACTTGAAGATCGAATTTTATGAAACAATGACACTTTGTATATATATTCAGTTTAATGTCTCACGCTTTTCCACTGATCCATCCAAAAGATCCCTTAAATCTAACTCAAGGGTCGAAATCATAAGGGGCCCGCGGGCCCGATGCCCGTATTTTAAGGCTCGGGCCTGAGATTTCTAATACTAGCAAACCCGACGGGCTCATAGAAAATCCGGCCATAATAAAAATATTGTTTGTTTGCCCTCACCTGACCGACCCGTCAAAAAGGGGCCGACTCAAAAAATTTTATTGATCTTTTTTTCTTTTTCTTTTTTTAACAAATTGTATCACTGTACATTATATAAATCTGTAGGCAATACATTATATCAGGAGTAGATAATAGGGTCCCTATTATCCCTATATCCCCTATATTATAATTCCCTATTATCTACTCCTGATTATATGTACCAAGAAAAAGAAACATTCAACATAAAATGTATCTCGACACAAGCACACCCGAGCATGTAGACACCACGCTGAATTTGTAAAAAGACCCCCGCCCTCAAAAAAAGAAAAAGAAAAGCCGACCTACCTACCCAAACTTTTCAACCTGGGTCGGGTGAGGGCAAACAAATAATTTTTTTAATTGTGGCCTCCACCCCAGCAAGCAAAACCGTCCCCGGCACGCCAGCGAGGATGAAAAGTTACCACACTGCAGTGTCGCTCACTTGTGTCAAGTTGTGCACAACAGCGACCCGGCTCCTGCGTGTAATCTCCGCTTTGAAGCATGGCGATTCTAATCATTACCAGCGGTCATCTGCACTAATGAGGGGGTCCAATTAACTCATTTCCTGCCACATTTACATCGAAATCAGCCCAGATTTTCCTATCATATCTTTGATAAATAAAGTCAATAAACACTGAGACATCACGAAGATTTGCTCCGTTTTCTATTTGCAACGCGGGCCCGATATAGGCTGAATTTTCATTGGCTAATACTTGGTGCGTGCACCATGCCCCGATCATGATGCGGGCCTGTAAAATCCCTTTACCTACCGGCCCCGGCTGGCCTGTAAATAACTAATTTCTACCCCTGTAACTGGTTGTAAATAAAATAGGCCATAACCTCAGGTGTAAATTCTTATGTCCCTCGTAAGATTATTTGCCATAAGGCTCCATGCAGTCCCTTGGTTGTCATCTTCCTTAACAGGGGCGGATCCAGGATTTTTGAAAGGGGGGTGTGTCCAGGAAGAAATAAAGGGCACTTTTCCTGCTTAATTTTTCTGGTGTTTTAAAAAGCTGCCGAAGGCAGGGGGACCTGCCCTTAAGGGGGGTTTGGGGCATTCTGAAAGCATCTGAGCAGTAATTTTGATGTCTATAGAATGCAGAAATTTATCAGATATGATCCCCTGGACGCCCCGCGGACCCCTCTTTGCCCATTTCTAGGTTTTTATAACGAATTTATATATATATCCTTTTCCCCTCTCATCTCTCTTCTTCGCCATCTCGCTCTCTCTTCTTCACCATCTCTCTCTCTCATCTCTCTTCTTCGCCTTCTCCCTGGAGTGAGGAGGAGGGAAGGAGGGGGGGGGGTCCTCCCTCTCCTCCTCCTCCGCGCGCCCCCTCTCTCCCGGCAGAGCGAGAAAGGTAAAGAGGACATGCATGCAACGACGTCATTAATCGCTTATCGATAGTCACAACTTACAAGATCAGACGTAGTATTGATAATAATATAATGTATAATATATATCTGAATATGTATGATGTAGTATAATCAATAAATGATTACATGTTGCATTGAAATCACACTTGTCCGGCTATCTGAATATGATGCACATATGTCAATAAACAGCAGCATTTCCAACTTAAATTCATCATTCTCTACATACGCGGCGCTGCCACTGGGTAAACAAGCACGGTTATCGCAACATGTTCTCACTCGCAAATTGTTGTTACTACTCAATAACCATCAAATGAAACATCAATACCTCAATATGAAATATGTGAAACTAGAATGAAAAAAAGTCGTAACATCGGCGTCAGCAACAGCGGATAAACTACGCTGACGTTACGTATGCGTCGTGCCAAGTAACAAAACTGTAACATGCGCCCCGCTGCCCGTTGCGGATATGTCGGAGAGGCCGAGTCGGTTGTTGACCGTTCGTTATGGCAGATATAGATTTGGAGGCATATATACGATATACAAGGCATGAACAAAGCAACTATCATTACGATCCGTATTACAATACACCCTTTAGAAGGTTCCAAGCCAGACAAACCGCCGCCCATTTACACTCACGAGAAACGACACAAGTGGACAAGTCATCACGCCGACCATTACCACCGCTACTACGCCACTACTAACTAGACGACTCTCACGGCTCGCTTTTTCGCACTCCTCGGTATGAACTCCGATGGGAAAGGTCGATCGTACGGCGGCCTGTCGAAGAAAGGTGCTCCCATTGGGTCCATGTAGCTGCTACCGTAGGGTCCTGCTGGATACCACCGGCAAATAGGAGAGAAAGGAAGATGCGAGGCATTACGGCTTGCATCAACAAGTGAACGCGCGCATCAATGGTCACCTGGAGGCGATGACGACGTGAAGTACTGATCAGCAATTCTTTCCCCAATAATTAAGATTAACGTGATGCACATGCAGGCAGCTGAGAACATGTCGGGCAAAATAATAAAATCTAAATTAGTCTTAACATTAGACTTAACATGAACGGTTTCTCATAGCGGTTCGCTTGATACAATGTATACACATCACATTTATGATCAACATCGGCCACGCTTACGCTTGCGCTTGCAAATATGCTAGGCCTGCTGTATAACGCTAGTGTGGCATAGTAAGGGTGCCTGAGCCCGCTCAGATCACGCGCACTCGCTCAGATGCGCTGCCGTATAAAGTTGATAACTCAACAACCATTATCCCGATTTTGACGAATTTTTTTTTACTATCCCGGCGGGATACCAAGCATTGAAATCTGGTATCCAACACAAGAATCTACTATCCCGCGGATATCGGGATACCGCTAATTTCGACCCCTGGCTAATATGCACATCGCCTGCTTAAAGGGGAACAGCCTAGCCTCTAGGGTTCTAGGGTTCTATTTTCCAGCTAATTTAGGGTTATACATATTGCACCTGCTTAATTAAAAAGTTTCATGGTTCAATCACCAAATATAGAAATATTTTTAAAAAATGTTTTAAAACTACACGACTACAGTTGCATTTCACAACGACGGTGGCGCCACTCAAGGCGCACATCTGCAGAAGTGCGAAAACCACTATCTCCAGCCAAGGGCTACAACGAGGGTATTTGTCCTTATTTATTCATTAACAAGCAAAAGGATTGAATATCTTTTATAAACGACATAATAGTTCAGTATTAATATGCGATATAAATTTGTCCTATACCTAAAATGGAATTTTATCGTTCGGTTAAATAGCCATTTTTCAGGTATAAATATCAAGTTGCACTTTTTGTGATTAGCCTCGGCGTCATTTACCTGCAAAATAAAAATGCAAAAATACGCAACTTTTTCAGGGGTGGCAGCACGGTCTGCGGGTTGTTGCTCATGGCGCGTTTCAAAAATTTCTACGTTGATGGTAAATAATTAATTAAGTATCTGGGTGACCACAAAACAAATACACTGTGGCGGGTATTAGACTATAGACGATTGTTATACAGTAAGTACATTGTATGCAGTAAATCCTTAGAGGGCTACTGTTCCCTTAAACTTCATGATATCTCTACTTATAATACTCTTATAACTAGTATCAGGCTATTAACAAAGCTGTAATTTTCATGATGTACACTTAAAATCTAACCACATCATCCCCCCCCCCCCACACACACACACACGTTAGACACACCAGCGGGTGCAAAAGTAACGCGAGTCCGGAGTCAAATACTCCCTGATCTGATCTGTCGGACTCCCTGATTTAACATACTGCAGGAGACCGTGCTGCGACTCCCTGAAAATTGTCTAGACTATTAACTAACTAACTAGCGTCGTTCCAGAGCACGGCCTCGGCGCGGAATTACCGTATTTATTTCAGGTGTGACCGCAGAATCTTAAAAAATTAAGCACACGCGTATATTCATATACTTGCGTTTGAATATTCAGACTAGGCGGACTCCCTCATTTTGCTCGCGGACTCCAATAGGGAGTCCATTCCCTTGCTCAAAAGTTAATATCTAGTCGCTCGCACACCACATCCACCACCAGTTATGTTGATACGAGCTTTACTCATTCGTCGTTACATCACACAAATCTTTAGCCGTGCCTTGACTTGGTTTTCTCCTTCGCCTTAGCAGACGACGACACTTTGCTTTTTACGTACCGTTCAAGAGGCCTTGCTTTCTGGCCCAAAGGTGCCACATCTTGCAGTTTTCTGTCTGCCAGTCGTGGGTTTTTCGCAGACTTACTGCTCGATTTCTTCACAGTCTGTGTCGTCCCCGTTTTCGTAGGCCAGAACTGTGTGACGGCTAGCTGCTCTTCGCTGAATAAAAATAAAACCACGACCGGCATCACATATTGCCCTGAGCCAGGTCGCAAATAAAACATTCCGTAACACGTATATTATAATTACTCACCTCAGCCAGCTTGGCTTCATTATTGTATAGAAATCAGATGATGGAACCTGTGTGGGGCAGTGCAGAACATCTTACACTGCCAGGTGCACGTCGCCAAATGACCAAGATTTCAAAGTTCGCGGCATGAAAAGGGTTCATATAGTATTAATTCACGATTAAACACGTTGCTCTAAATTCTTGAAGTGCTGCCACAAAGCCATGACGATCACCATGGCTTACACCTCAAACTAGCGCCAAAGTACACAAAACCCTCAGAGTATTCACGCCATCTGCGTGAGTTAGAATAAGTATTCGATGGTTGAAAGATAATGTCGCGAGTCTAAATACCACCTACTTATGTGAGTAACGAATTTTATAAATACGTGCGATAAATTCGAGTTATCCTCGTCTATCTCACATATCAATAATAGTCATTTCAGTTATGATTTTACTCGTATTTTGGTGTGCGCACTATTGGCCGATCTTCTAGCTGCATTAATTTACAGTAGCTGCATGTCAGCGCAACAGACAAATCAGGTTGTATAAATAGGTCCGCTAAAACAACGATAGCACCTACTAGTCGCACTAGAAATACAGACTACTACCCAGGCAGAGCGCATGATCTTGCAATCAAATGTCATAAACGTACCTCAGTAGTGTGTCTGTCCCTCATAATTTACGCATCGACAAGATATGTGCTGCTAACAGAGCTCAATAACATTTATGTATACATATATAGTCTCGTCTTGGCGCTTAGTATCCAAGATTGTCACTCCAAAAATATGCTACTCAGTTCAAACACGTTGAATAGCTCACCGACTCACTACAGCGTCATCTCGAGTGCTGACAGATCTTTGGGCAGCGGCAGATACTCACGCGAGTGCAATCAATAAAGTTTCGCTTTAGGCTTAGCGAGACGCGGCCACTCGCGCACATTTACCCGTCACCGTTTATAGCTGTTTCGATTACGCATCAATGATTTTGTAAGCCGCTTACTGGCACGCGTGTGATTTTGTCCAATCGAGAATTATGGCTACTAATTAGTTACTTACAGTTATAAACCCTTAAATACTGGTGTTATATATCGTGTAGAGACATCAGCACCGATTACTAAGCATTATAAGTAAACTATCTTCAGAATCTAATATCGTTGAATCTTTAAATTGAACTTTAAATTTATGGATATTTGCTTCTAAAGCGAGATAAATTAATATGTGTAATCCACCTGTATATCGCCACTTATATACCCTAGATAAATCAGCTATAAGTTATACAGCGAGCGGCTCTAATGTGATAGTTTGTGACAGAATTCTAAGGTGAATCTAAATCACGTCAGGGTGGTATAAGCTAATGAAAAAGCGGAGGTAAAAAGCAGCACAAGAGACTACAACAAGGGTTGGTTCTAGCTAGAATCACCATTTATCTCACACAAAATATTAGCATTTTACATGCTTGTATCGTTGTGTCTTACCTATTTGCGCTTCGGTCTAACCGAATGTGGATCTACTCCCTTCAGTGTCACTTATTTATTCAACTACCATAAAATTCTTCAGCATGCGACAACGTCTGTGTGTCTGCTGCCATAACGCACCTTCATCGCCAAATGTGTAATGTTAATTTCATTCTATGCGAAACCTTCCGTGGATTGTTAAACACATGATAACAACAACAGACTAGCAAATGTGCTAGGTAGTACATATTGGCGTAAGCGTCGTTTGCGTCTACCACACTTGTCACTGCGATATTATAAGCCTATTTTATATTGACACTTCTTATTCTACAAGTATTTTACCTTGATTCAATTGCACTCCTATACGGCTCTCATTAATAATCTATCAGCCCGTCTAAAGTGTGACTACGTATAAGAACGCGACCAAACTGTGGCCATGCGTTACACTTACATCCTTGCAGGTAAGCAATGGAGTAAGGTTCTGTCGCTAATATACCAAGATAATAGAAACCTACCAACTGGCGCAACTTGGAGTCGAAGACAACCGGTGAGAAGCATTTTTAGATTTCAATATATAATGACACCGTCTGTCCAGAGAGCTTATGCAAAATTCCGTCTTCGGCCTCCTAGGGTAACCAGATTCCATTAAACTTCCGATCTTCGAGCGCACACCAGCTTGTCTAACACAACCTTTGTCTTTCGTGACTTTATTGAACTTTACCTGCCTTCTACGTCCTTACAGGCGATATTCTCATTCATACTAGATCACGGGGCGATCTCGTTCTAGCTTATTATATTTTATCAGAGAAATATTTATCAACATGATGCATTAAGAAAGTAGATTATCTTAAACTTGCCCCAAATAAATAGTCCCACATGATGATATATATCCGCTCTGCCTCCCAGTGCACATCCTCCACTGAGCCACGATTTCATACGTGAAATTCTTAAAGCGATTTTCACGTATGAATGCCTGGAAGTAAACTTTACTGTTAGCATAAAAGCATTGACAGATGTCACTGTCCCAGCCAACATTTGGCATTATCGCTGCAATGCATTGTTATTTTACTGATATAGCAGGGGCGAGAATTAGCACCGGAATATGCCGGCAAATTTTTTGGAAGGCCAGGTAACGCTGGATAGGTCTATGTCCCCCAGGTACTATCGGAGCCGTACCCTGCGTACGGTTCGATATATCGGCAACGTACCCTGGTACTATCTAATATCGCCGTACCATACCTCGCCCTACTCACTAACGAGTCTAGGGAGTCGCCTAGCGCCTACTCCCTAACATCCTAACCCTAACCATAATCAGATAGTTACCAGGGTATACGTTCCCATATATCGATGGACCCACCGATAGTACCCTGGGGGATATAGACCCTATGAGTGCCAGTAACATTGACTAAACACTGGCCATCCGAGCCAGTGGTTTCAGCTGTGTTATAGCAAGTACCTACATTTTTAGCTCACCTTGACATCGTCAAGCTGAGCTATTGCCATGGGTCGTCGTCCGTCGTACGTCCGTCCGTCCGTCAACATTTGGTTTCGGTCAACGATAACTCAGGAACCGTTTGACCCACATGTTTGAAATTGGGTATAGTTGTTACTGCTATGCTTCCATATTGAACGTCCTATTTTGGAGCACGCCAGTGGACGTACTTTCGAGCCACAGCAATTTTTTGCCCCAAAAATGGGAATTGTCATTAGTCAGTTCAGGTTCAACGGATTTTGCTCATTTTTGGTATGTGAATGAATAAGGGCTAGGGGTTTTAATTTTTTTTTTAATTATGCAAATTAGGTAGGGTTTGGCAATTATATAGCATATATATAGACACGCAGATATTAAACAGTCTGTGGTGTCACACTCGTCTGGTTCGTTTTACAAGATTTCATTGACAATAACTTTAATGCAAAATTCCCGCTATGAACATATTATGATTTATACTATTATTATTATATTATTATGATATAATGATTTATGCTAAGAATCTATCTTATCTACTATCTATCTATCTACTATTATTATTATTATTATACTATCTTATCTAAGAAGTATCTATATTATCT
>NW_014578933.1:10800-45507 GCF_000485595.1 Priapulus caudatus
TGAGCTCAAGTTGGATGAGTTACGCGTAGTAAATCGTAGGTATTATAAGGCTAGTAAATGACGAATTTCCCTTGTTTATTGATGTCACACTCCTCCCTATTATACACTCCTGATATATATATAAGTAAATCTTTATCAGAAAAACTAGCCCTAAAAAAATTGGGATAAATTTTTTTAGGGCACTTTGAAATTAAATGGGGATCCGGACCCCCGGACACCCCCTCTCTAACTCAACCCCTGCTTAAAGAAATCTATGCGAAAGAGGAATCGCTTGTTCCGAAGGGCCAAGCATTCTAAAATGCTTGTTAATTGATATAGATATCACCATCAAAGCAATTTTGTCTCCCAATTGAATTGTGTACTCCCTCAAGATTGCAGGGCTGCCAACTCTCACGCATTCGGAGTGAGACTCGAGCAATTGAGGCTAATCTCACGCTCTCACTCCATGTCTGCTAATTCTCACACATACAGAAACGTTTTGATATCGTCATCTATATATATACTGTACATGTACCTAATCCATCTAAAAGCAGAACTACAGTGTATTGTATTACATACATGTGTATGTTTAAAAATTCACTTAAGTATGCACCAGAATGCATCATTTTCAAGCTGAAAAATGCAAAAGCTTCAGGTCTGGGAGGGGGGGTGCCCCCCTCCCACGGCATACACTCCCCCGCTCGGTCACTCCACTCCCTCACATAATCTCACTTTAAACTCTAACTCAATGTTGGCAGCCCTGACGTCTAAAATCACAGGCACTTGGAACGTCTCAATAAAATTAAAAAAAGGTAAATAAACACAAAATGTATTTACTTCCAAAGTCTCAATGTTTCTCTACTCTCCTTCGCCTATTATTGCCGATAACTTTCTGTAAATGCCATTCAAATGCTCCTCTACAACACACATGCAAGTACACCGCCCTGTGCACAAACAACAAGAATAATAAATTCTCGAAGAAACTCTATTATTCTTGTTGTTTCAAACATTTCTTTAGGAAGAGCCTATATACGTGAATATCTATTGTACATTGTTTGTGTTTTGTGTTGTTATGTATTGTACATTGTATTGTACATGAATTGTATTAGCTGCGTTCACACGAGATTCACAGCCTCGCTGGTTCTGTACTTATCTGGTGCTGAATTCGGCTGAAATACCGTGCTAACATAACCCGGAGCGTTCACACGAGAATCGAGGCTTAGCTGGCTAGGTATAATATAGACTGGTACCCGGTCGACAGTTCCACACGCTACACTAACGTCGTGTAGCGAGCGGGTACTAGTATACAGTAAGAGGCCTCAAATTGCGTTCACAGGACAGACAATATGCGGCCAGCATGGTGCCGAATGTTTCAGCGCGGAATGTGATTCCGCGCCGAATAAGCCGCATATTTCAGTACGGTACTGAATAAGCCGCGTATAAGTCTTGAATATTTTTAGCGTGTNTCTTTTTGCGGTCTTGAATTCCTGCTTACTCATACTTAGCTCGTTGTACCATAAATACTATCACAACGCGAGATAGCAGTTGCGTACACATTATTTTACCAAACGTTTTTTTATTGCAGAGAGAGAGACAGGGAGAGCAGAGCAGAGAGAGAGAGAGAGGAGAGAGAGAAGAGAGGAGAGGAAAAAGTGAGAGAGAGAGAGAGAAGAGAGAGAGACGAGCAGAGGAGAGAGAGAGAAAGAGAGAGAGCAGAGGTGAGATGCACGAGAGCGACAGAGAGAGAGGAGCAGGACGGAGGACGAGAAAGACCTCACGCGCGCCGCGCGCGAGAGAGAGAGAGAGAGAGAGAGAGAGAGAGTCAGTCAGTCAGACTAAATTTTCTTCTGATATTTTGCCTAGCGTGACTCGTGATACCCTGATAGAAATGCGTGAAAGCATCTGTTTATTTACTGTGAACCGTTATATTTTATTTAGCGTTTAGCGTGAATTTATTTTTCAATGATTTTAAACGAATTTTTGATCTATTGATTCAATCATTTTCACACACTGTCATCCAGCGTAGACTGGTCCTCGTCTCGACATATGTCTATTGAGATATCTCTACTCACAAGCTTAGTACATCAGTGGCGGATTTAGGGTAGCGGATTGGGTGGCTAGCTACCCCGGCCCTCTCAGTGTTTGACTAACAATATTTTTACATAGTCGCGCGGCTGTACAAAACGTCACCTGATGCTCAGGTTAAATTATATTTTGAGTGGCAAAGCAGGTATAACAACCCTTTTGCAGCTTAATTTTTCACAATTCCAAGAAAGAGTTTTGCTGTCGCCCTCATCCCAGCGGTGGTCACGACTACACATTGAATAATGAACGCGACTTAAAGGCCACAATGCCGTGATGTGATGTGATGTACAATGAGTGATGTGTGTGTGTTTGAGCACACACACGCGCCCACACGCACCCACACACGCATACGCTCGCTCGCACGCACGCACGCACGTACACAGAGAGGGAGAGAGAGAAAGTGAGAGTTTAATAATGTGCGTTAGTTCAACATGTCTTGATAATAAAACGAAAATTACATGATTAGTTATATATCTTTAGTGATCACATGATTCACATCTTGTTGCTCATGAAGAGAATAGTTCTACTAAAAAGATAATTATCGTAGTCCAAATGAAGGCTGTACATTTACTCAAAAGTGCCTCAAATTACCATCTCCTGCGATCTACATTTTCAAAATTTTCTGGGAGAGGACGCCCATGCCAGACACCGCGCCTCTGTGCGTACACAGTGGTACACATCCATTTCACCCTAGCCCCTGGATAGATAGATATCCGCATAGAAATAGATAACAAACCATAGAACATAGCAATACTAGAAACCATAACTTCACGAATTTAAACAAATCACAATTCAAACATTTATTTTAACAGTGTGTATATATGAATAATTACCTAAATAAATAAAGATTCGTTCAACTATCCATTTCCATGGCTCTCTGCCTTGGCTCGCTGTGGTCTCTGTTTATAAATCGCCTCAAGAGATGGCGCGGGTGTTAGTGGCAGATAGACTGGTGCTCGCTCCCAATTCTCGGCTTAGCTCTGGTTTACTCGTTATTGGAAGTCGGCGGTCACTCGCGACGCGGGCATTGCAGATTTACTACACCGCATTTTTACTTGTATTTTTGTTTTATATCTGTCTATAACTAAATCTGCCGAAATGTCTGTACCTCCTAAAATATTCGCCGCTGGAGAGGATTGCAAGAGCAATTGGAAAGATGCGACATCAGACTTCGATGTAGTCGACCAGCACCTGGAAATTATGGGGAAACCAGTCATGGAGCGTTGGGAAACGCCGTTCATGCACAAGTTGGCTTCTATTTCGGCTAGCAAAGGTATAACTCCCTCATAACTTATAAGGATTAGTCTTGAAAGTCTAAGAATGTAAGAAACTATATCGAAGATGGAGAGAGACAAAGTTGATCAAATAGAAATATTACGATTTCCTGTTTGCAAAAGAAAAAGCTTCAGTTCGTAGGCAAACTCCAAAGGGGCAAAGAAAAGGAAATTTCCGACGTGGAAATATAGCCTAGAGGCTAGATGTCACTGTTAGTGTTAATGTCAATAATGACCATGATAATACTATTTTATTTATATATTATACAGTGTTTCCCCTGCATTGACACGAGCGAGGCGACCCGCCTCACTCAAATTCTCAGCCGCCACACAGAAATTTTGGCCCAAGGATAGAGAACATGGGTCCCAATAAAACCAATGTGCCTAACCCTAACCCTAATTATAACTCTAACCCTAACCCTAACCCTAATCCTAACCCTAACCCTAACCATAACCCTAATATTTTGGCCCAAGGATAGAGAACATGGGTCCCAATAAAACCAATGTGCCTAACCCTAACCCTAACCCTAATTCTAACCCTAACCCTAATCCTAACCCTAACCCTAACCATAACCCTAACCTATTATATTGATATAATATTATATTTATATTGATGTAAATGACATTGGTTTTATTGGGACCCGTATACATGTTCTCTATCCTTGAACCGAAATGTGTCCAAAACACCGCCTCGCTGACAATACTTTTGACAACTTAAAAAAGAGATTCAAGAGTATTATACAATGAATGTCACATTGAATGTGTTCGGAATAGCTTAGAATGCACAAAATTGCAAGATTTTTTTTACAAATTTCCCGGGGGAGCATGCCCCCGGACCCCTTAGCTTGGCCAGCACCAGCGCTGCTCGCTATGCTAGGACCTCGAAGCGCGCAAACACATCACAAAAAACATTTACTGCATCACACACCTTTTTGGCCAGGGGAAACACTTCATTGAAATATACCAGACTGATGGTTCAAGAAACAACTCCTCATGGCATTGCACACGTCATTTCTGAAGCTTGTTTACATGCTGCACATATAGGCTATAATGTATTCAGTAACAAGGTATAAGGTAACAAGTGACTACCTACTAATCATGGAAGGTTGATACAAATCAAAATGTTACTTTTTTAATACTTTTTTCTGGACAGATTTTATATTTTTTGGTAATATCCTGAGTGGCAGCACTGGACGTAGACTTTCACTTGTCCCGGGCAATCGGACAACCGTTAGTGCCGAGGGCTGAATGAGACAGATTTGATCCAGATGGGTGTATATCTAAAATCATAGGGACAGACTCCATCTATCCAGGTTGGTGTCTAAAAGCTATCTAATAGTTCTGAGGTTGTTTTGGCTTTAAAACTTAATTGACCCCCATAAACTTTCTACTGCAATCCACAGTATTGATCCATGTATTTTATCAACTTTGACCCTCTCCATCTTCGCTATATAGGCCTATTCGACTTTTAAAGACCGAGTCTTATGAGGTTAGGGATATGGAAGGGTAAGTTGTTTGCATCACGGACATATAATGTATAATGTTCATGCTTGTGTTATTGGGTTTATTTTTGATAGATGGCTATTTACCTGTTGGAAAAATGTTGAAATCTTAAATGAGTGTCTGTAAAGTGCAAGTGCCGTTTACAGGATGGTCTTTGTTCAATGTACCCTCCTTCTATTCAGTTTTTGCCTGAAGTGCATTTATACAGTTTAGGGTACGTGTCGGGCGTTTCTATCAACGTCACACTTACTGATCGAACTGTTAGCTGCCCAAGGTTATACTTTGTGTCCTACTCTTATCCGGGTTTTATCAACACATGTACATAACTACGCACTTTGCTGAAAAAAACTTTTGATGTTAACGGTAGGAACAGACGATGATTGGGCGTCTGTTTACTTCAGATAGGTCTGTCTGCTCTGTGTGCGCTGGATTGCCCAAGATAATATATGTGATCTTGCTGTAGGCATATTTTTAAAGGCGTATTTACTTTGTTTTACGCCGTAGCGATTTCCGCCACAATAGGTGGTGGATAGGCACTATAGTTTATGACTGAGCTAGTTAATAATTTAGATGATATCTGAATCTTGATCTGATATCTGAAATCTTTATCTGATTGTAGTTACTTGTAATTTAGTATTAATATCAAATATCAATATTATAATTAATTACAGTATTATAAATGTAATAACTGGTCTGATCCTAATTGTAGCTGAAGAGTCTAACTGGCGAGGTGGCGGTTTGTTTCAGGGGGCCGTGTGCTAGAGATAGGTTTTGGAATGGCAATTGCTGCAACCAAGATCGAAGAGTTTGATATTGATGAGCATGTGATCATCGAATGCAACGACGGAGTCTTCCAAAGATTGGAGAAGTGGAAGGTAAATCTTCATTGTAAAATTTTTAAAATTTCGATTTTAAAACCCAAACGTTATAAGCATTCTTTAAAAAAATCTGTGAGTAATCTCGGAGTTAGTTTAAATACTAATAATGCTGCATTTTATAATGATGCAGTTCATTTTGAGCTCAGCTTGACATCATCAAGCTGAGCTATTGCCATGGGTCGTTGTCCGTCGTACGTCCGTCCGTCCGTCGTCCGTCCGTCCGTCAACATTTCGCTACGGTCAACGATAACTCAGAAACCGTTTGGCCCAAATGTTTGAAATTGGGTATAGTTGTTACTGCTATGCTCCCATATTAAACGTCCTATTTTGGAGCACGCCAGTCGACGTACTTTCGAGCCATGGCAATTTTTTGGCAAAAATGGGAATTGCCATTAGTCAGTTCAGGTTCAACGGATTTTTGGTATGTGAATGAATAAGGGCTAGGGGTTTTGATATTTAAAAAAAAATTATGCAAATTAGGTAGGGTTTGGCAATTATATAGCATATTATATAGACACAAACAGTCTGTGGTATCACACTCGTCTGGTTCGTTTTACAAGATTTCATTGACAATATCTTTAATGCAAAATTGGTATTTCCTCTCCACCCTGCCGATAAAACGTCTATATTAGAGTAAAGATTTACAAAATATGTCGGAACGCAGCATAACCTATTTATTTCAAACGCCATCGCTACAAAGCGGGTATAGCGCCATCTACGGTCACAAATTGTGATTCATTTTGGTTTATAAATTATTATTGCGATATACAGATGGCAATCGTTTCTATAATGTACGTCAATGGTTGCTCAATTAAAACTGACTTCTTCTTGCTCACTCATTTGTGCCCTTTTTTAGCTCATCTGACATAGTCAGATGCAGCTTGTAGAATTGCATGATCGTCCGTCCGTCCATGCGAGCGTCCGTCCGTCCGTCCATGCGAGCGTCCGTCCGTCCGTCAACAGTTGGGCACAAATCTTAACCGCTCGATGTACGGTCACGATATTCGGGACGTGGGGGGGTAATCCGAAAACGAGTTGGGATGTCGAAGCTGGAGGTCAAAGGTCAAAGGTCAACAGGTGTAAAAGAAGGGGGAACATTCACTTCTTAATTTAAGGTATAGGGAGGAAATGCAGAATTGCGGCACAAATCTAAACGGCTCGACCTATAGGCTTGTGATAGTCGGTGTATAGCATCATGGTAGGAAAAGCCATCACTGTGCCAAAATTGGAGGTCACAGGTCAAAGGTCAATGGGCACAGGGCAAATTTTAGACATTTTCTGAGGACATGGTCTGACGGAGCGATTGAAAAACTTTTTTGTTTCAGCGGTGACCTAGCATTTTTATGGCTTTATTGAAAGGACCATGAAATGTACCTTCTGCTGACATGCGAAGAGTAAGTGTCGGATAACCTTTTGACCCTCAAGAGGAGGGTTAAACATGGATTTGTTTACTGTCTGTTAGAAAGAATTTGACTGCCGGGTTTGCTAGTAGAATCTATACATGCCTGGATGTATGAGGCTACAATGTCACAGTGAAATTTCAAAAGCTAAATTTGGTTGAAGAAGGTTTATGCTCCTTAAATCGTATAATTTCTATGGCATTCTGTACTGTCAGTATGTTACATGTAACGTATGCCACTGCCAGTGCATGTGGTGGTGGTACTGTGTAGTTTTTGCCTGCGTTAATTGGTTACAGGTGGCAGCTCTCTATTGCAGCCTCTAGGCTTGCGTAGGTAAATGGATGAGTGCTTACCTATTCTGTCTTGCAAATAGTTGTTGCTACTACGTACGATGGGAGCTTCCATCTTTAATCTGAAGACACTTAAACGTACGCGCCATCTCGTGGCAACTTTCATAACGATCCCAACGAACATTCCTTTGAGAAGGTTCCTGATACCATCCCTGTGCATTCCACTGTTTCGGCGTGTATGTGAACACATTTGGGACTAACAGGGTTTACTAGAATCCCACCACTCCACCACAGAGTCACCGCAGTAGACGTTAGATGAGCGCTGTCGCTCCGCGGCACTTGTTGTGGTGAGCTACAGTGTCATTGACACTTTCATTAATACTACCAGGCAGACCAGAAACACAAGATTACACCGCTGAAAGGAATGTGGGAAGACGTGTCGCCAACATTGGAAGATGGAACATTTGATGGTATGAAACATAAAACTCGGGGACGTGAATTTAGAAACCGTTCAACCCGTGAAAGTCTAAATCTGTCCTGATCGCTTAGCTAGGTAGTGTAAAGTGTAGTAGAACACACGGCAAACGTGTTGCCCGCGTTACGCAGACTTGCTAGGAACAGAGGCCCATTGTTGCAAACAAATCTAGTCTTAACATCAATGACTCAATCATTCATTGTTGATTCACATCGACATGAACTTTTGCTCGTGCACCCGACCTCCGAAACCCGCGCGCGAGAACGTCATAGTTTCGTCGCGTTTCTGTGGACGACGCGAGAGAGGACGTTGGAATGCGATCTTGTTTTCCGACGTCGGCGTTCTTTCCACTCGCAGGCATCCTGTATGACACGCGCGCTGAGAGGAAAATCTTACCGGTTGATCGATCGATCAATTGATTATTTTCTCATACACATGACCTCCACACGCCGCGCGCGAAAACGTCATTGCTTTCTGTCAACGACGCACGACGTCGGGATGTGATCTTGATTTGCGACGACGGGATGCTATCTAGTTTTTCGATGACGCGACGCGATCTTGTTTTTCGACGATGGGACACTATTTTGTTTTGCGACGTCGACGCGGCTCTCCCCCTCCCGCAGGCATCCTGTACGACACATACCCGCTGAGCGAGGACTCGTGGCACACGCACCAGTTTGACTTCATCAGGCAGCACGCGTTTCGCCTGCTGAAGGCCGGCGGCGTGCTCACCTACACGAACCTGACCTCGATGGGCGAGCTGATGAAGACCAAGTACGACGACATCGAGAAGATGTTCCAGGTAGGATTGATTATTGATTGATTGATTTATTGATTTTTGATTGATCATTGATTGATGATTTTTGAGTGCGCTGAGAGGAAAATCGTAATGGTTTGAGTGATCGATCGATTGGTTATTGATTGATTGGTTATTCCTCGTGAGCAAGCTGAGAGAAAATCCTACTGCTTGATTGATCGATTGATTGATTGATTCCTCGTGCGAGCGCTGAGAGGAAAATCCTACCAGTTAATGGATCGATTGATTATTGATTGATTGATTCCTCGTACAGATTGATCGATTGATTATTGATCGATCATTGATGCTTCTTGCATGCGTTTGCACACATTGAGTTGGGGAGAGACTTTCCGGTGTAGCATGGTTTTCATCTCCTCGATGGCAAAAACATTCCCCCTCTGCATTGCTCATGGGGCATGTCTAGCAGTGCACATCGCAACTGTGCGCGCACATTTAACCATTATTGCCCTTCTTGTGTAACATAAATGGTGGACATTTGCCTTGGGGGGTAGTGCGTACCATGCCACGCCGATTACACTGGAGAGTGAAATCAACCGGTTTCGATTTTTACGCGTAATGATGTTGGTTGCTTGCAGGAAACGCAGGTAGCAAAGCTGGTGGAAGCCGGATTCAAGAAAGAGAATATCAGTACCGAACTGGTGCCAATGTCACCGCCGCCGGAGTGCAGGTATACAAACAATTTCTAAATGAATTGTAGTGCATTGTTTTCTTCTAAATTTACAATCGTGTAAATCACGCATCTGTAAATATTTACTAGTATACGGCATACATATACGTATCTATACGTAACATCTACATACATATCTGTACATATACATATCTACGGATACATCTATGTAGAGATCTGGGTGTTGTACTTATTGTATTAGGTGCTCATGTGTCCAGGTTTATGCTGAATTGTTACTTACGTCCCCTACGTCTTCGGATAAGTTAGATGTGTCATCGGGAATTCACTCTGTATCTACTTGCTTTCTTACTGCAGGTACTATTCCTACAAAATGATGATTGCCCCAACCGTCGTAAAGCAGTGATGTCAGGTGACGCAGCCCACGTCGTTCAAATTGCTATAGGCAAGACTACAGAGTCGTTTTAAATGTCGAGACCAAGACGAAGATGAATGCAAGTGTTTGGCCTTGACTGTGAGCTGTAAAGCGCACTGTTACGTTTACGTTGAAAGGTTCTGTGATAGTTGGTGACTGTTTTTACTAAATTTTTGTTTTTGATGTCTAAATTGTCTAACTACCTTTGTTTCCAACAATGGGCCTCTGTTCCTAGCAAGTCTGCGTAATGCGGGTAATACGTCGGCAATACGTTCGCCATGTGTTCTACTACACTTTACACTACCTAGCCAACCGATTGGGATAGATTTCGACTATTATAAGTTGGTGTAGGTTGTGTATTAGACATTCCGTGCTGAATTATAGTACGACCAACTTTAAATTACTTTCATCGCGTGCGCGCCGTTGCATTTCACGCCGGCCATCGATAGCTATTACCGATCACATCTCACTTTGCAAAGGTAAAAATGCAATTCTGTACTACTTGTGTCAAGGTATATGCCATTTTTGTGGTCACATGCAGTATCATTTAATAAAAGTATTGATTGAAATATTTGTTGTTATATCAATATGATTAACATGCATACATAATAAAATCTAGTACCAAATGTACCTGCATATATATATATATATATTAATTTTAATATCAACTGGTATGTTCTTGCTGCATAAAATATAAATAAGCTACCAGATACAACTTAATCGGCGCGCTACATTTGACGTCATGTATCCATAATCTTCTTTGCTTTTATTTCTAACGTGTCGTCCATCTTTTCTTTCATACGTATGATACTGTCCAGGTTGTCTAGCTGTTGCTGAAGCCATGTTCTCTGCTTTTCTGGTGAAAGGTTTCGTATGCTCATCAAACCTGGGAAAAATAAATAACACATCCAAAGAGTTAGATTCTGGAAGCATCAACTAAACGGAAAGTTGACGATTCCTACCACGAGGTGGCAGCACCTGGCAGCCGTACCATCGTGAGATTGACGAGCACGAATGCTGTTGTTACCTTTGATGCGATCAGGCATGTCACACCACGGCGTGAAGCTGATATCACAGTGCAGCTGTACGTTGATGACAAGACAGGGAGCTTCCTCTATGTGGAGCAGCATCTTTGATTCAATGTTGAACTGAACAGTGTCCAGGCCCGTACGTCGGTCTCGTTTCTCGTTCTGCCACGTAAACGTAAACAACACATAGGGACGATCACAAATTTTTTTACACTGGAATCACAAATCTGATGACAAATTCTAGCACCTGGGACGACAAACGTTACTACACTACCGCCCTACTAACTGCTATCTACTGTACAAAATATATACTGCTGCCAGCAGTTACTTGTGTGGGGGCATTTAGGCAACACAGGGCATTTCACTAACAGAAATGTATCCCCTGAAGAAAAACGCACACTCCAAAATCGTCACCTCCTGTAATGTCACAAGAAAACCTCACAAGAAAGCGTCACCTCCCGTAATGTTACACACAAAAACTCACAAGAAAGCATCACCCCCCAAAATGTTACCCACTACCCAGCACACAGTAAAAGCATGTCTCATGTTGAATATCATCTCGACGCGCCGCACGCACCACACGCGCGACTCAAGAGAAGCGAAATTCGCGCGGGATGCTCACCTGTCTTTGCTCGACGGTACGAATCATGTCGCGCGAGCGAACGTCCTTCTTGTGCATGTGCAGAAATGTGCCGTTTGTTCCCGTCGTGATACCGACCGGTCTGCTAACCTAACGAAATTCGATGGAACATTACGTCTACGTTTAATTACGGACAAACGACTAGGAATCACAATCGACTAACTGCACAGCGAAGTCATGACTATACCATTGCAGGGCTCCCTCTGGATGTTTTAAAGTTTGAGCCAAGACTTGAGCAACAAAAGTGATTTTTAGCCACCAATGCAAAAGTATAGCCACTATTCACTTTATCGTATGTGCTAAGCAAGGCATAAACAGGCGATAGGTATCAGAAAAAAGGTGTTAGAAAAATTTTATGAAACGACACTGCAAATTGACGATTTCGTTAGTCAATTCTAATTTTCTGAGCAGTGAAATCATTCGCCAATTGTATTCGTGACTTAGTGTAGTAAAATCGCCACTGTTATTTATTGATCGTATTTTGCGAGGGGTGGCGGACCACCAGCAGTAGCCCTGCCATTCAGTGATCACTTACTTTGTGAATGTATCTACAATGTAGTGTTCATGGTTACACTAAAGATCTTTTGGTTTGCACTGTGAATGCTCAACACGTTACGTCTCCTGAGGATATGTAATACGATTCTCAATTTCACTATTTCCACTGTCAACCTCTGTCTCACACGGCATTCACAGTTGTGCTATACTTACATTCATCTTGGCATCTATAATTCTTCGGTAGAATTCATCATCCTCTCTCCCCCACCCCCAAAACTTGTTGGACATGCCGTTCAGCTGAAGTACGAAAGTATCAGCATGAGAATGCTAAATTGGCTTTCAGGAGACGTTTTCACCACCTGACTGTGTTCTCTAGGCAATAGCTTTGACAGAACGTCCAACTTAATCTTTCTAATTGTATCAGATTCGGCTTTTTCGCTAATAACAAACACGTGCACACTCTATTGCAGTGTGTTACTCACTGCATATCTTTTTAGCGATGATAAATTTTTTAACTAGCATAGCTTTCAACTTTTCATTTACTAGTCATGCATTCGTACTGAAGTACGTAACTAACGTATTTAATTGCACTCGCTTTTTGAAAGTGTTTGTTCGCCACCAACAGAATTCCTCCGACGAAAGTCTTGTAGTGATATTTCGGGTGTAAATCAGGTGCCGCTATGTGAAACGGACCCCGTTCGGGGTAGGCATAGCTCAGATTCGCATTCAGGGGTAAGAGATCAACGTCGTGCATTGCAATGTAGTCACAGAGCTGCTTGCTCTGCAGGAAACCAACATTGATGAGGGACGCACGGTTGAACCTATCAGAAAAGACAAGTTTGCTTTGATACATCTACGTGCGAATCTGAAGCACGCAGAAATGTAATGCAGCAATGGATCAAACGCCTCCAGATGGACGCATTCAAACCACGACACGAAATTGATCACGATGTCAACACACAGGTTTGACGAATATCCTATCATCTTTACTTTAACCACCTTTTTTGACCATATCTAATGCAAAGGAGCAAAAAGCCTAGAGAACATATAGGCAGGCATGTACAACCTTTGCAAATAGGCAGAGCCACATGTGATTTAGACGGTAATATTATTATATAATTAATACATGTAGATTAAATAACATAATTGCTCAGCACCTTCATACCTGTAGTTATCAACCTGGTTAACGATATAGATAATGTGCCGAACTTTTTGCTCATTCAGAAATCTGTGCAGGTATGGCACAAACTTCTGCAGCTGTTCGAATCTGTCTCGGAATGGTACGATCACGGCCAGCCGATGCGGCCCCCAGCTCAGGTTATCTGGCAGGTCTTCCACGCGGCTTGCTAAACAATTAAGGCACAGTAAACTGTAGTGTTGCACTTCGCGGTCGATAGATACGTTCAAATGGACTTGGACATTCGTATTTTGCAAAGCAAATGAGTGCCGCCGCTTCACGCAAAGTAGTTGCACATGCGTGCAAATATAGTAAGATTTTTTTTTAATTACAAGATGGTACTAATTAAATGCACAGATCTTTCTCATTTTGCCATCATTCTATAGTAAAATACAGTCAATCTGTGATAGTTGGAAGGACTGCATATTGGGTGGGACAAAGGCAATGAAATACTGCTGCAATATTTTCTCATGTTTCTGTTAAAAAACTCAATTTGGTGAAACAATGATAAGCACATGTATGTATGTTGTTACAGACAGTCTATAATGTTGAAATATACACAAGAAAATGGAAGTTATGGTGAGTTTTTGCAAACAGATATATTGGAACACTTCAACAGTCTAGAATTTGTGCGATTTTTTCCGGTGACATGTTTTTGACGACAATACACAGAGAACAAAACGTCAGTTTTAAAAATTTGTCGCACCTTACCAATTGCCATTTTCTCCAGTTTCAGATCCATAACATTCTTTTCTGGACAAGCACAATCACGCTGGCTTTTGATTGGTTGGAATGCGAGTAGACAGGTGATAACAACTGTTACCAGTACACACAGAGTCAGACATCTTACCCACGGCGTTCTCAACAACCTCATCTCATGATAAATTGGCATAGGCTGCCGTCTTGCCTAGGCACTATACCTGGATATTGGCTGACCAAACATAAACCTAAATGAGAAACAAAAATGTAAGTGGAAATTAAACATTAAAGTTAGATAAACCGTAGAAGGCTGCATCAATGGTTATACTTATAGCGACTATAGCTAGTAACTGTAGTATGTTATTTTGATAATTCCATGAGAGAGATGCAGGATCTAGTACTATAGGATATATAAACATGTAAAGGATGAAGGCTATTAACTATTAGTGCTAGAGCTTATGTGCTGCTAATGCTATACCCATGTATCCCTTTGCTCTGCAACATACTGTGGTAGAAATAATGGGTTTTAAGTTTTAGAATTTAATGCCTGTGTCACCGTCAGTGTGTGTTTGTGTGTGTGTGTGTGTGTGTACGTGTGCGCGCTCGTACCTGCGTGCGTCCGTATCGCACATCGGTACAACTAATGCTGTCGCAGACAAATCAGTCAAATGCTAGAGTAGAGATAAACCGACCAGGCTCGCCGACTGTTACACGGCGGAGGAGGCCAACGTAGTGTTAAGCGAGAAGGGAACTTGTGGCTAGAGTAGAGATAGCTCTAGTACTATAGCCCGCTTTCATTAACTAAATAACTTGACGTCACCCAAAATGTACTACTACTACTATTAGGCTGAATCATAGCTGCCCATGTGTTTTGCCTACATTTCGGGTGACGTCATTGCGAGTACACAAAAGCATTTCAAAACGAAACGCAAGTAGTGCTAGCACTTTGTGGAATAAATGGATAAATACATGGTGTAAAGTTGTGGAAAGGGTTCAAAAAGATAGGTGAGATGTCCATGTAGATAAATAAGTGTTAAAAAGCCCGATCATTTTCCGTTTTGTGAGCCATTTCGAGTATAACCTGTCAGGACCCGGTGTTGCTGTGAAATCCAGCGAGTCTTACAATACCCCCTGGGTCTCGCTTGTATGTGTGGCGCTGCAGGAGGCCTGATAGACTCGCTCTGATTGGTCTGATTGTTTGTAAATGGCGAACGTAATTTACTAGATTTTTTTTTTTTAGATTTTAAAATTTATTTACGCTTTCAAGTATATTACATTTTTACATATATCACAACAGATTTTTTGAAATAAGTACAGCGAGGGAGGGCGAATTGACTATACAGTCTTCAAGTCAGCCACTCCGCAATACTAAAGTTAAATGAAGCGGGGTTTCTGAAAAACAATCTTTTAAGAAGTGAATAACGATTGAAGTGAATGTATACACATATCAGTAGCAAGGTAAAGCCATGTAGAAGGGAACGGTAGGTTTTTTTTCGCGCCAATAGCGGCGTACGGGCCGCATTAGCAGCGCATGCATTTTGCATGCAATCTCACGAAATTTCAATAAGCCCCGTTTTGTCCCAATAACCCTCACCAAATTATAAAAAAGGTTATATGGGACAGAATTATTCGGTCTAGAGTAGAGACAGCTTTCATTAATCTGATTTTCATTAGGCCTACTGACTACACTTTACAGCTACAAATATAGGGGGTACGGTAATGCTATAGTAACTAGAGCTATAACTGATTCTGTGAAGTATAACTATAAGTTGTTAATAGTGTCAATATTGTCACAGAATAATACAGACCATATACAGGTATATATAGTGCTTTGATAGTTGAGGACAGTTACAGGTAGTGTTACTGTTACTGGGCGCCGCCATTACACGATTTGCGTTGCCCTCTAGCGAGCAAAAAGTCGCACAAGTTCCATGCCTTCTATTTTAGTTCTATGAACAACACGTAAAGCTCTCAGACTCATGTATACATAATACAAGTTGGACTCGAGTATTTGTTTTTCGTAGGGTTTAATGGTTTTACTAAGAAATATTTAATATTTTTAAGAAACATACAAAAATTTCACCTCCCCAGTTAGGTACGGTAGCTTCTCCTCTATATCTATGCTCTACTCTAGTAGTAACCCGACCAGGCTGTGTGACTATGTGCTCTGCTAACGTCAATATTGACCCTAGCAATACCGTTTCTTGGAGCTACTCCAGTAGTAGTACTCTATATAGCGCGACCAGGCTGTGCGACGGATTGTCTATACGGTATTCTAACCCTAGCAATACCGTTTCTTGGAGCTATAGTACTCTATAGCCCGCGTTTCATAACTGCCGCAGGTACGCGGGCCCAAGGATGGAGAACATGGGTCCCAATAAAACCCGCGGGCTATAGTACTAGAACGGCCAAATCCTATTTGACAACCCCAGGTTTAAAAACCCTAACCCTAACCCTAACCCTAACACTAACCAAACTCACGACATGGGTGTGTAAACACTACTTTGACCACTAGTTGAGAGAGCTAGGTACCTAGAGCTAGGTACGGTATAGAGGGTTCCGCGACTTGGTCTAAAAATAGCAATATTACCTACAATCCCGTGCCGCCGGCCATACCGGTCACAAATCGAGCGAACACGCGTCACGTATAATGTGCCACTCTGCACAATCAACCGATTTTACATTGGCTATAGTGTTATTATTGCAATAGATATTAGAAGTAAGAGGATACCGATTTACCAGACAGCTAGGTTTATCAGCGTGGGTTTTAGGTGCTGCAGTTCAATGAGGCTGCCACACAGTCGGCAGATTCGTAGATTGAGCAGATCGGAAGATTGCACGCAACACATATTATGTTCATAGACTTGAGTTTGTTTACATCGTGAGAGTTCAGAAATTTCACCGATTTTACTGCATCTATTCTAGCTATCAAACGCAGCTTTTTATAATAGCTAGTGTATGCACGTTTGTCGACTGTCTGTAGTGTACGTAGTATGGATAAGTACTTTGATTCACTAGACAACGTAGCGAAAGCACGCTATCTCGAGAAAATTGCGCTCGACACGTCAGACTCGGTGTAACGTGAGTGGAACGGAACTGTTGAGCGCGGACCAGTTAATAATCATGATAATTTTCAGAGCTACATTTACAAGTTACTACAACTACAACTTACAAGTCTTCATTATGTCGGTGTTTTGGTTGCTTGTTTCGTTCTGGTGGTGTATGGGCGTAAACAATCCTACTGTTATAACTGGTAAGTCATCTGTGGAGTATTTAAGTGGCTTTGATACTTGGGAGTTTGAGAGAAGATAATTAAGAATTAGATGATAATTAGTTTATTAGTTATAAATATTGAAGTGAATAAAGTAGGCATCTACTGTCTGTATTATTATACAAGCAATTCAGTTATAAAAGGGTAGATTAGGTAGTTAAGAAATAAATCAATAAATTTTTGAGCTCATGTTATTTTAATTAATGTAATGCAATTAATGCATGTATTGGTAAATTGCATGCTTACTGGTAATTTTGATATGAAGCATTATGTGTGGTTTTTATTGATTTGTGTTTTCACTGTTTCAGTGTCAATGGATACACAATCTAACCTCAACAAGCAATCAAGTGCCTTGGCCATAGTTGACAAAAATGGTGGGAATGATAATGAAGAGGAGGTGACGGTCTCTGAGGAGGAGGTCATACAAAATATAAATGAATTTACTCCTACAAATGAGTGGAAAACAATTGAAGAAGGTAGGTTATGTTTATATTGGTATATCAGATGAACAAGGTAGTGCCATTTATTGTTACTGTTAGTAATTAACTGAATATCACATGGTACTGTAATTTAACCTATAATACAACATATTACTTAATTGCATGCAGTGGTTTATTTGTTGGCCAGCCCATTACAGTTGTGTATATTCTGTTGTTTTCTATTTTCAGGTCAGGTTATTCCTGCTGGGCTGCATGTGAGAATTGACCTGCAGACAGGTAAAAAGGAAGCAAAGCTGATTGACAAAAATAATGATGAACCTCTTGAAACAACCAGTGGTCCGGCCAGTATGTCCTTCACTCCAGAGGAGCTTAAGATGGCACTAAAGAATATGAAGTTGTCCCATGATGATGTCAAACATGGAGATGTTAGTTCTAAACTCGATTTGTCTCTAACGATATTTGAATTCAGTGAACATTAGCAGCTGAAGGAACTTTTAACATACCAATGTACACTTTCACATTGCAGTTGCCAATATTTTATTATTTTAAAACCAATGCGACCTGCTGCAATGACAACAAAATGTTATTTAGAGAACAGAACTGATATTATATTACGTTAATATTGTCATTTATCTTGACGAATGAATGACAAGGAATTAAGAATAATTTGGCACATTATCAGGCAAACTTTCAACTGCTTGATTGTTCGTAGAGGGGTCTGTGTCAATGATCTCTCTACATTGATCACTCTGTCAATATGCGAAGTTTACGTTTCATCTCGTGTAAACACCCTGCACAGGTACATCGCACAATGTCGCATAGTGAAAAGGCGGCAGGCACCGCGTTTCGTTCATACGCTGAGCTGAAGCGCACCCTTGGTGAGATGAGCATGAGAGAGGAGTCAGATGCCACCGTGATGGCTCGACTGCTAGCCGAATATGGAGCATCACACGACACTGAGAAGCGCCGGAACATTCTTGTTGACCTAGAGTACTACGTGCATCAGGTCAGTGCCATGGCTGAGGCTGGCCAATGTCCAGCTAGTTACTGCATCTAGCTGTTTACTTTACTAAAGAATAACGCATTTTGTAATTGAATTTCTTGTGCACTGCTACATATGTCTATTCGTTTTGTTATAATATTGTTAGAGCCTTTTCTTTATATTTTTATGTGAGAAAATTTTGTTCGTTTTAGATCGACAATGCACAGGATTTTGTGAAGATGGGAGGTTTGGCAGTTGTCAGAGAAGCACTGAACAGCAGCCATAGTGAGCTGAGAGCAGAGGCAGCACACGTGCTGGGATCTTCTCTGCAAAGGTACCATGCACCACATGGCTGCTGCAGTACAATACAAGGAGCAAGTATGCTTCCTGCAGTGAATAATAAATGTTGTCAAACAAATTATGGGGTTGTGATTATGTGAAATCATGCAGCATCTGTTACCTAGCGTAGAGGCATTATCTTATTGCCGTAATTAATATCTTTTATCAGAACTTAAATTTGCAATTGTGAGTGGTAAATTCAGCATTTGCCAATTAATGTACAATTACTGCACTTTAACAATTACAATTATGTACAATTAGTTGCAACAATAATAAATACCTTTTAAATAGAACTTAAATTTGCCATTGCGCAAAGTTGTCCAACTGTGGCCACTTAGCGTAGCATGAGCGCACACTTCCTACTTGCAGCAATCCGAAGGTTCAGGTCGCTGTGTTGGAAGCAGCAATGCTGCAACCTCTTATACACCGCCTCAATGAAATCCCAGCAGATCTGACGGAGAGGCGACGTATGCTCTATGCCATCTCCTGCCTTGTGCGTCACTTTCCACTCGCCCAGGAGAAATTTGTTTCGTACGGTGGGATTCAGGTACGTGCCGGTATTTTGAAACATTTGCGTAAGACTCAAACATAACTGGTACAAATCTAGTTAAAGTTCAGAGCACATCGTCAGCTGTGTCACATATATATACATATATGCATATATATACATGTACATATATATGCCATCAGGGTGTTTCGTAATCTAGGTGTCGGTGACTATAATATGTTATCTGTACTGTAAATGTGAGAGCAGTCTGTAGTGAACGTCTACATGTTTCATACACCAGGTACTTGTCGGCTTGTTTGAAAACTCCGGAGTACATAAGCTACAAGTGAAAGCCGTGGATTTGGTATCAGATCTTCTAGTAGAGAGGCATGGGATATTAGAAGACACAGTTCCTCTTAATAATGAGCTGTTACAGCAAAGATTGCAGCAGTATAACAGGTGGCAGCATTTATGCTTGTCTTATGTTTGTTTTATGGCTTATATAATTATATATATATATATATATATATATATATATATATATATATATAATATATATAGTGTGCGTGCGTGCGTGCGTGCGTGCGTGCGTGCGTGCGTGCGTGCGTGCGTGCGTGTGCGTGTGTGTGTGCATGTGTGTGCATGTGCTCATAATTGTGTTAATATATTATTAATTACCTATGGAAATTCAGTAATGTTATATTAAACAATTTTTGCTATTTGGCCCTCTTCCAATAGCAGTTGTTTGCCAGTGCTTACCAAGCATTAAGGACACTGTCCAGCTTTTGCAAGGATATTGCTCTAATGAAGATTAAATGTTTATTGACAAATAAATTGAATCGATCACATGTTTTATTTATAGATGAGATGTATGTCTATGCTCGTGCCGAAAAATTTCATGAAATTTCCAGAACCTAATCATGTGACAGCAAAAATGTTGAAATTTTATGTAAAAATGGTATTTTGGATATTTCTTAATTTCCACAACAAGTGAGAAAGCAAAACATTCGCCACAAGTTCAGCACGGTATGAATCAAGAAAGGGTGTCAGGATTTCACTTTAAGCTTTATATTTACAGAAAAAAAGTGAAAAAACTGCTTAAAATTTAAGTCGCATGTTTGAATTGAAAATATTTGCAAATAAAGAACCGTATATAACTCATAAAATAAGGCACTTAATAAAAATCCCTGATGTGCTTTTTTACAGCAATATTTAACCATTAAAATGAGTGTAAAATTTAATTATTCCGAGTTGTAATCACATAGAAATATCCATTTATACATCGGTTACTGTGGCAAAAATCCAAACGGGGAAATCAGCATTATTCTATTTTTCACAATCGACCGCCTGTGTGCAAAATAGGTGAACATGTGAAACGTCTACTGTTAGTACTTACTGCGACGTATCCATGACTAACTGAAACCATTAAATTGGTAAAATGTTCAGTGCACCTTGAGAAATTGAAAAATCCTGACTCACGGTTTTGGTGCATATTGTGCATTCCTTAAACAATAAAGATTGATGACAAAATCTGTGATTCACAGCTTTATACAATTGTGCACCTTGAGCAAGTACTGAGGTGAAAGTGAAATAGTGTTCTTCTACTGAAATTTTTTTTACTGTTATGTAGTGTAAATTTAGAGAAGGTACTACGTGATCAACTCTGGTGCAACCGGGTGGTCAAGCTCCTAATTACCGATGAACATGATACGAGAGAGAGGGTTCTACAAGCCCTCAAACTTCTGTCTCATGATGTATGCATTCCAACGAGCGATCAGGTATGTGCCTGTGTATTTTGAGTGGAATCATTACAATTTCTGTGATTGGAAGCTAAGCAGCACAATTTTATGATTTTAATAATCAAACGTCGTGATAAAAAGGTGCACTTCGACTTCATGGTTGCTCTTGTAACTTATGTTACCTGATGTACAATCCATTTGATTGCATGCATTACTATGATATTGTGATTGATTAGCATTTTGTATCACGTCATGCTACTGTACAGTGACACCGATGTAACCTCAGGGTTCCGTGTAATATTACGGATATGTCAGTAGAAAGGAGTTAGTATAATGATAGACCAACATGATCCATTAGTAAATGTATATTAGGTTGATAGTTTGTAGATAGGGTGTACGTAATTATATGTGTGTAATATGACTTGACTTGTCAAGTCTTATAACGGTCACTTCTTTTAGCAAGCAAACCTTTCTACGGACAGCTGTTGTTTCTGATGGTGATGGATGTGGTTTTTGTGGAATTTTCCTTTAGATGTAATCCAATTAGCAGCATGACTGAAGATGAATGATAAAAAAGATTGATAACTGCGACTACTTTGGAAGTTTTAGTTTTAACATTTTATTCATGACAAATGATTTCAGATACAAATTAAAAACTTCACATAAACATTTGCCAATGACATGTTATGAATTTTGCACAAATGTGGTAATCCCATTTCACATGTATTTTAGGTGGGCTCTTCCTATACCGTCCCAAACTGCATGCAGCGCCCCCTTCCCACACTCAGGATAATACCCGAGTGTGTATTCCCACACTCAGTAGAATTGAGCCAGAGCGAGAGCGCCATCTGTCGTGGAGTTTGATAACGTCCTACTTGCCATCGGGTAATGCTATCCCCCGGGCATGGAGGGAGGTTACCGCAACGTGGCAGCACTAGTGTTAGGATTAGGGTTAGAACCAAGATAGCGTTAGCGTTAGTGTTAGGGTTAGCGTTGGAGGTGTTGGAGTTCGCATTACCGGATGAGTAATGATTTTGAAGTATACGTCAACTGTATCACGTGACCCTCTTTCCACGCCCGGGGGATAGCAACACCCCTTGCAATCTAGGCTTGTTTCTGCCACCTAGTGGCAGTTTTTGTCAATTATGAAATGACATTGCCGGGACAGACCCCATAATGCACTTGCAAGTTCAGTGTATAGATGTATCTTCATGCTAACATGTATGGGATTTGCTATTTGCAGAACAATACAGTGTTAGCCATACGTTCTCTCATTGCATTTTTTCGGATTACATTGCCAGGATTTACTTGAGTTTCTGCAGACGATGCAGAGCGAGTATACCAGACTGGTGCAGGTAGATGGTGCCGATGATTCCTACTTCTTACATCTCCATCAGTTGGCAAGCGATGTGCTAGAAGTGCTGCGGCGGTCAGCTGTCAAAGACGAATTGTGATAAATGTTTCAGAACCCAGAACGAAACTTTGGTAGCTTGTCTTTGTTTAAACAGCCAAAAATTTCATTTTGATAGGTGAAAGCGACATGTAAATAAATGTTAATAAAGTTACCACTGTTACTCATCATTATCTAAACTCGTATATAGGAAGTTGTTTTTCTAACTTTACTGTATAGTGTATACCTACTGGCATACTGGCGTTTGACATACTCGCAGCTCGGGCCGGCATACCTCCCAAATCCCATTGATTGATACAAATCACGTGCCTGAAACTCCTTGCTGTTTTAATAAAAAATTTTATGGTGCATTGTGACCCTAACCCTAACCCTAACACTAACCCTAACCCTAATTAAAATTTAATTAAAAAATTAACTCGATTTGTATCAATCAAACACACATTCCCCTCGATTCCCCCCCCCCCTAGTTCGACATGCACTTTCTGCGAGGTACAGATTTGTTTAAACAGGAATTATCTGCATATTGGCAAACGAACATCCGTGATGTGTAACTATGGAACGTTTCTGCTTATGGAAGTATTCTATTAGGAACTATAGTGATCGGATGTGCATGCGACGGGAGCAGTATCGGATGTGATCTTTTGTCACGCGTTTAGTCATACGATGCGTGATTCGCATATCAGGTGCTAATGGCCTGTGTGGACCTTGTCGTTGTTTGTCGTTGGTCAAAGATATTAATTAATATTGCCCTATGTAAAGTCATAGCTGTAACATGGCTGGTTTTCCGGTCACAGCGTAGGATTAAGTGCATTTATCACAATACAAGCCATGATATCTGACATGCTAGTGCACCTACGATACGTTGTCCACGCTGGCTTAAGGCCCATTCACACCAGAGCTACGCTCATCACGATCGCCCCACGCTCCAAATATTTGCCCGAGTGTGGTGAGCGTGGTTGAGAGCGTGGCCAATTGGGCCCCAGCCGGGCCCAGCGCCGATACTACGATCTTAGTGCGTCGATACTACGATCTTAGTGCGTCGATACTACGATCTAAGTGCGTCTTTACCCCGATCTCATTGCGCTCAACAAGCTTTCACCACACTCAACACCATGCCCGCATCACGCTTGCACTGCGCTCACTGCATATTTATTCCGACCAATCAGATCGCATTGCGTTCGAACAACGCTTGCACTGCGCCTAAGCAACGCTCACCGCGCCTCAACTGCACGCCAGTCACGCTCCTAGTGCGACTTAATCACGCTCTAGGCAGGCGCCGACTGCGATGGCAACGACCATATAAATACCGCGCCACGTTCTAGACATCATCATTCGTTCTGCCGTGGTGTTCACATCAAGATTATTGTATCCCCGAACGATGTTCGTGGGGATACTATGGGTTTGGCATCGTCGCGCCGCTGCCGCCGCCGCAGAGATTTCCTTGTGAACGCTCTACCGGCTGCAGTTCTTCTCGGATCATCTTCAAATTTCGCATGAAGGTGCGTTATCGTAAAGCGAAGACGCCAATCGTTTTTGGTGTTGGCAGAGTCATTGTTGCATTGGTAACAACATTTTTTGTCGAAATATTCTAGAACCTGTAACTTCTGCACTTTTTACCTGATTGTATTAAAATTTATATCTGTATTAAAAATTGTATATTTAATTTATATTAAAAAATTAAAACTTAAAGATTTAAAAATAAAATTTAAATTTAAAAATAAAAATTTAAATTTAATATTTGTATTAAAATTTGTATTTGTATTTATATTTAAATTTATGATTGTCATTGTAACCGGTTGTAAATCGAGTATGCTTGCCCGTCGATAGGTGGCAGCACGTGATTGTCGCGTGCGGGAATGAGCTCCCGGATTCGCGCGCAATACTCACTTCGGCTGTATGAGACAAGGGGAACGGAGCTGTGTAAAATCGGGAAGTGGAAGGACGTGGACTCGGACACCGCTCTTGTCTTCGCTCTCACGTTTTTTTGCAATAAAAGAAATCGCTACACTGGTAGGTTCGTCGGCGTACAGCTAGTTTGTTTTGCGCCAGCATCCTATTGCCAGCGCGCGTGCCCTGTACACTCACCACATTTTGGCGCAGTCGACAGGATTCCTGCAGTCGGAGTCACAGTGTACGAGAGAGGGAGAGAGAGCGGTAGAAGAATATGCTGGGGGGACGGAGTACGGATGGGACTGAGGCTGGCAACGATCAGCCAGCTGGAGATCAGCCTGGTGGTGTCTCAAAGGAGCCCGCTGTACAAGCGCTGGAGGATCTGCAGGGCTTGGTCAGAAGGCTGCAGGATGACCAGAAGCGAGTGAGTGACACCATCGATCAGCTGGGATCTAACGGGCAGCAGCCTCCTGCTCCTGCCCTGGTCTACCTTCCCCGAGAGAGAAAGGTTGACGTCTTCACGGGCCATGGTCAGGGACAGCCCCCAGTGGAGGAGTTCATGCTTGGCATGCAGCACCTGCTGAAAGCCAGGAGGCTATCGGGGACCGAGGGAGCAGACTTTGTTCTGAGTCATCTGGGAGGACCAGCGCGGCAAGAAACCCTGCTGCGCCCACATGCCCGAACAGCTGAGGAGGTTTTTGGTACTCTCCGTCATGTCTTTGGGGAGGCGCGGTCCGTGCCTCAGCTGTTGCGGGCCTTCTATGACAGAAGGCAGAGGGATGCTGAGAGCCTTAGGACGTACTCCTATGAACTTTACTCTCTGGTGGAGAAGGTCAGGGCCAGGGACCATCAGGCCTTCTCGGACTATGAACAAGCTCTCCGTGACCAGTTTGCTGAGGGAGTGCTGGACGCTCAGCTTCGGCGCCACTTAAAGCAGATGGTCCGGGAGAAACAGAACATAAACTTCCTCAACCTCTGTGAGGAGTCAGTAGCGTGGATGGAGGAGGACGAGCGGCGGCAGGCAACCCCTAGGGTCGCGGGTTGTCACCAGCTACTGCGGGACTCCCCCCAGCACCCTTCTCTGCCAGAGGCAGTGACACCACCAGGAGCGGACATGACCCAACTGCTAGCTGCAATGGAGCGGCAAGAGAGGGCACTGGCTGACCTAACTAGGGCAATAAGGGGCATGGCTACTGCGTCAGTTGCTCCACGGCCAACTCGCCCTACTCATAAGTTTTCGAGGACAGACAAAGAGAGTAGGGCATGTTATGAATGTGGAGTAGTTGGCCATTTTGCCCGGGACTGCCCCACCAAGCAGCGCCAGGCTACCACCTCCCAGCCATCGGGAAACTAGAGCCTGGCACCACTGCGAGCCATGTGGTGTCAGCCGGGATGGTTGGCTCATCACCTGTGTCCCAGGAGGCGTTGCTGCATAAGGTGATTGGAGCATGCCCAGTGACCAAAGTGGAGGTTGGTGGTGTGGCGGCTCATGCCCTGCTAGACAGTGGCTGTGAGGTTAGCACCATCGCAGAGTCGTTCTAGCGGAAACACTTTGACAGCCAGGATCTACTGGGGACTACACACTGGCTAAAGCTAACTGCAGCAAACGGGCTGGCCATCCCCTACGTGGGATACCTGGAACTGGTGTTGTGTGCTGGTCACTCTGTGCCAGGGCGGGGATTTCTCGTCGTAAAAGACTCTCAGGATCCCACTACAAAAGAGAGAAAGGACAAAGTGCCAGTGTTGCTCGGCATGAACATAATAGGCAAGTGCCACCAGGTTCTCCGTGAAGAGTTGGGAACTGCCTTTCTTCAAGAAGTCAGGACCTCCTGGCGAGGGTTCCTAGACCGACCTACCAAGGAGCAGTGTTCTGCACAGGCCATTGCAAGGGTAGCAGAGGCAGTAAGGATACCAGCTGGTGCTAAGAACGCCGTCAGGGTCACGGGTGGAAATGGTCGCAGTGACAAATGGGGTTTCCTTGTGGAGCCGCTACGTGATCCCCTGCCAGGTCACCTGACACTGATTAGCACGCTGTCACAGGCATGGGGAAACAGCCTTTATGTGCAGATTGCCAACCTGTCTGCTGAGGATGTGCACCTGAAGCCACGTACAAGGGTGGGTGTGGTCCACCGCGTCCAGGGTTTACACAGCCCCTCCAGTGTGATCTTTAAGCACGTGTCAGTGAATGAGGAACATGTCTCGATCCTCGCTGCAGCAGACTCAAGAGGCTGAGACTCGGCCACACTTGCCTTCCTTGGATACACTGCCCGGGTCGGTCACAGGAGAGCAGAGGTCCAAACTGGAGACGTTGCTGCAGCGCTTTTCTGATCTCTTTGTGACAGAGGAAGAGGACCTGGGGTTCAAAGATCGTGTGGCCCATAGCATCCCGACCACTGATGCTAGACCTGTCAAGCAGCCCTATCTCCGTATTCTCCCATCCCAGTATGAGGAGGTCGGGGACCACATCAATAGACTCCTTGCCAAAAGTGTTATCAGGGAAAGCTGTAGTCCATACTCATCCCCGATTGTTGTGGTGCGGAAGAAGAATGACAGTCTCCGGCTGTGTGTTGACTACCGTCAGCTGAATACCAGGACCGTAAAGGATGCATACCCCCTCCCCCGGATTGAGGAGTTGTGGGATGCCCTTAAAGATGCCAAGTATTTCTCTTCCCTGGATCTGGCTTCAGGGTATCACCAGGTGGCCATAAACCCTCCTGACCAGGCGAAGACGGCATTCACAACACCCTGACCTGTATGAATACACAAATGCCTTTCGGGCTCTGTAATGCGCCTGCCACGTTCCAACGACTGATGCAGGCGACCATGCAGGACCTGCTATTCAAAATTCTGCTTGTGTACCTGGATGACCTTTTAGTATACGCAGACACATTCGAAGGCCACCTGGAACGACTGGAAGTAGTGTTCACTCAGCTTCGGGAGGGTGGCCTCAAGCTCCAGCCCAGTAAGTGCCAGCTGGTCCAGGCCCAGACCACCTTCCCGGGACACGTCGTTTCAAGTGCCGGCATTGCCACCGACCCAGAGAAGACATCGGCTGTACAGCAGTGGCCTGTCCCTAAAATATCAAGGACATGCGCTCCTTCCTGGGGTTCTGCAGCTATTATAGGCGCTACATCCCCCGCTTCGCCAAAGTGGCTGGCCCACTTCATGACTTAGTGAATAAGTGCAACCGAGACGTGAAGCTTGGCCGTCGTCTACACCCTCCGTTTGTGGGTCGTTGGACGGACGTTCACCAGGGGGCCTTTAGTGAACTGAAATCAAGGTTTCTTAACCCTCCTATACTTGGCTATGCGGACTATAGTCGGCCCTTCATCGTAGAGGTTGATGCTTCACATCAGGGGCTCGGGGCTGTACTATCGCAAGAACAGGATGGACGACGTCGGGTGATAGCCTATGCCAGCCACAGGTTAAGGCCTGCGGAGCAGAACGACTCTAACTACAGTTCGATGAAGTTGGAACTCCTTGCCCTCAAGTGGACTGTGGCGGACAAGTTCCGTGGTTATCTGCTAGGGCAGAAGTTCGTCGCTTACACCGACAACAACCCGTTGAGCTACCTACAGACGTCCACGAAGCTCGGGGCTGTTGAACGGAGGTGGGCTGCAGCTTGCTCTGTTCGACTTCAGCGTGAAGTATCGGCCAGGGCAAGAAAACCGGAATGCTGACGCACTCTCACGCTTGCCAGGACCCACCATGGAGCCGGGGAATGAGGAGGTTCTGGTGGCGGTGAACGATATATTCTGCCGCACTACAGATGTCCCAGTCGAAGTTGCAGCAGCTTGCCCTCAGGACTGTGAAACCAGTGGGGTTGCCCGGATCGAGAGTCAGGACCATGACGTAGTTGGTTTCCTCGCTTCTGGCCAGGCCAAGGTAAAGGTCAATGATGAGGGGTGCCATGTTGTAATGTGTGTCCCTGTTTAATAAGACAAATACCCATAATGTGTGTATGGGTGTCCTCGTTTGCAAAGTAGGCCTATAATGTCCTTGTGTACTACACAAGTACCTATTACAAATTGTATTATATTATATTATCACATATATTACGCAATAATATAATTATATAATATTAATTATAATATATAATTATAATTATATTTTATTACACAATATTGTATGATAGGCGAAATATAATATTGGTAGTCCTTATTTGTATAGTTAGAACGTACATGAATGTTGTCCTCGCTTGATAGCCAATTAACACGACGCACTCACACGCACATCCACACATACCATACATTACGACAACTACGTACATGCACGGACTATTCAGGGGTATAGAACAATGACCGCTTGGTAATCCCAATGTGATCGATCGGTTTTACGTGGCGGAGGTTCTTACCCGCCAATTTTGAAGATTTTTTTTCTGTTCAGATATTTCACTTAAAATCAATGACGAGGCGCTTAGGGAGGTAGATACTTATGTTAAATGATGTTCAATGTAATAATACATCTTCACTATCCACAAGCGCAATTACTGTTTGGAGTTGTTGGGCATGCATCTTTATTTTGAGGTATAAAACAATAAAAGAAAACAGTCCTGTGTCGCCGTTATATAGTAATTTGGCTGTGTATTTGCTTGATGTGTGCTTCGGTGTTGTGTGGAAAATGTCTTATTTTTTCCTGATGGCATTTAGCGAACAATTTAGATGTAGTGAGGAATTAATATTGGATTTGGAAAAATGTTTACGTAAATATCTTTATGCTAAAATTGTAGACTGATATAAGATGCTGTCCTAATTTGTAAGGGTCCTGGTAGCTACATAGTCCTTGGTTTAGCATCCTTAGGTGCGAGACTGTGTGTGTGTGTGTGTGGTGTGGTGTGTAGTGGTGTGTGTGTGTGTGGTGTTGTGTGTGTGTGTGGTTGGATGTGTGTGATGTTGTGTGTGTGTGTGTTGTGTAGTGTGTGCTGTGTGTGTGGTGCCGTGCGTGCGTGTTTGTGTGTGTGTGTGTGTGTGTGTGTGTGTAGTTGTGTGGATTGCGCGCGGCACGTGTGGCGGTGTGCGTGAGTCGTGTGTGTGTTGTGTGTGTTTGTTGTGTGTGGCGTGTGTGTGTTATGTGTTTGCGCCAGAGCAATGCAATTAAGGAGCAGTCGTGTCGCCTCAATGCGTGGTGACGAGCGTCTCTCGTGACGGCATGGCGTGTGTTTGTGGCCGCGCGTGTGTGTGTGTTGTGTTTGTGCGGCGCGAGTGTGTGTGTGTGTGCGCGGTTGTTTTTCACTGGTGTGTGTGTGTGTGTGTGGCATGCGTGCGCGTGTGTGTGAGCGTGTGTTCGCGTGGTGTGGTGTGGGCGGCGTGCGTTAGTGTGTGTATGTGTGTGTGTGGTGCGTGTGTGTGTGTTTGCGGGCCAACGAACATGTAATAGGGAGCAAGTCGTGGTTCGGCTGCCAGCGTATGGAAACGAGCTTTCCTCGTGCCTCGTATGGGCGTTTGTTTTGTGTGTGCCGCGCGCTGCGCGGTGTGTGTGTGTGTGTGTGTTTTGTGCGCGCGCGCGTGTGTGTGGTGCGTGTGTGTGGTGTGTGTTGTGTGCCGTGTGTGTGTTGGCGTGCACAACAGTGGTGTAGGACAACCTTTAGATCATAAAACTTATATAATATATAGCGACAAGTAACCTAGGTAATATAATAAAGTATAATATAAATAAATAAAATAAAATGGTAAAAATTATAAACAGTATAAGAGCATAATATTAAAATTCTTTAAAGATTATCATAAATCATAAAAGATTTATAGCGCTCAATCGGTAACAAATATAATAAATATATATACTATATATATATATATATATATTATATATTAGTTATTATTTTGCCTATTTTATTTCCCGCAATCGATCTAACATGCTATTGTTCGCAACGTCCGTGGCCGTACTGCGGCCAACCTTGGTCGCAGGGGGCTTTAATTTCCTCTAGCATCAGCTTAGGCGTATGCAATGTTGATGCGTCTATGGGCATCATATGTGTGTCCAGCAGATTCAGCTAATGACGAGCAAAAGCGGAGCGAGAATGCCGCTGATAATGGCCGAGGCATAGCTGGGGCGGCCTTCGTTTATTAATGCCCCTGTGTAGCCAAGATTGACATAGGGGTTTCGATCTGATAGGGGTTATTGTCGAGAAAGAGAAAAGGAGGACGAGAGATCTGCAGGAAGAGGTGGGGCGTCGCGTGCGGTGAGTGAGTGAGTGTTTCGCGCTGGGCGTGTGCTGTGCTCTGGGGGCGTAATGCGGTGAGCGGGCGTGTGCGTTGAGTGTGTGCGCGGTGGGGAGTGTGGTGCGTGAGTGTCGTGTGGCGTGAGTGGCGAGTGCGTGTACGCGCTGAGTGGGCGTGTGCGTAAGCTCATCGTGTGGGGCCTGAGTGTGGTCGTGAGTTGGCGTGTGTGCGTGCGTGCGTGGCGTGGCGTGGGTGCGTTGTGCGTGCGTGGAATTATTAGCGACATTGGTCTGTTGCGCAAACACTCATCATTCATTAAAGCAGATATGGCCATTTGATCCCGGGCGAGTAATAAGAAATTACACAGAGGCGCCGGTAGAGAGCGCGTGATGGTAAAAGAATCCATTGTCACAGGCGCTTGAAGCGGGCAAACCCTCCCCAACTCTCGCTCTTCGCACCTTTCATTTCTTTCGCTCATTGCTCGCTCTTCCTTCTTCCACCCTCCTGCCTCTTCCTGTGCTTCTTTCTCTTTTCCCTCGTTCTTGCGGCTTCTTCAGTGATCATACCTCCCCCCCTACTCTTCGTGCCCTCGTCTCTTTTAAGCTTCTCGCCTCCCTTCTCGGCTGCAGTCGCTTTCTCCTGCTTGCTCATCGGCTACCCCTCTCGGCTTCTCCGTCTTCCTACTCTCATTACTGCCTCTTTGGGCCTTCTTCTTTTGCTTCGGCGCTATGCGTTGTAGCCTCCTCCTTCGTTCTGTTCTCCCCTCCCCATCCGGCTCTTGGCCGTTCACTTTTTGCCTTTGCCCCTCCCACACAAAACCTCCATTGCACGCGCGCCGTTCATGATCGGCCTCCGCTCTTTCGCAGATGTGCTGTTTACTACCTTTGCTTCTGCGCCTGCGCTCCTCAATCATCATCATCATCATCATCATCATCATTCATCTTTTATGTACATTTTGCTTTGGGGGGCCCTCGCAACGTATAGATTGAATACGCATAGTTCTGCATTACCTGGGCCTCTCTCATTTGCGCTCCCGCTACAGGTTGAAATAGAGAGCTGGGTGCCGACCTGTAAGCTAATTAACGGGCAGGGCAAAAAATTACAGCAGTTACTGATCTTACCACTCGGCATGTGCACTGGCAGTGGGGGGCATATAGTTACATGTAAATGAGCACACTGACAGTTAACAGAAGGTGTGGTCCAGTAGGAAATGTATAGCGATTTAAGGAGCATAAAACGCTTTTGTCAAGCCAAGATTTAGCCTTTGTGAAATTTCAAGCTGGGGCATTGTAGGGGCGCTCATACACTCAGGCCTGTTATAGGCGATTCTACTACCACGGCAAAGCCCGGCAGTCAAATTCTTCGTCTAGACAGTAAAGTAAAAAGCAAATGACCAGTGTTTAACGCGGCTCGCTCTTGAGGTCAAAAGGTTATCGACACTTACTCTTCGGCATTTCAACAGAAAGTAGGCATTTTATGGTCCTTTGCAATAAAGGGCCATAAAATTGCTACGGTCACGCGCTGAAGACAAAATTTTTTTTCAATCGCTGTTCGTCAGATGCGCATGGTCGCTCAGCAAGAATGTCCTACAAATTCTATCCGGCTGTGGCCCCATTTAGCTCTTTGACCGTGACCCTCCAATTTCCGGCAGGGGCAATGATGGCTTTTCCTACCGATGATGGCTATACACCGGCTATCACGAGCCTAGGTCCGGAGCCGTTAGATTTGTGGGGCTGGCAAATTCTGGCATTTCCTGCCCTATACGCATTAAGTTAAGGAGGGAAGTGTTTCCCCCTTGCGTTTTATCACGACTCTTGCTACCTTTGATTTATGACGCCCGCGAGCTCGACATCCCAACTGTGTTTTGCGGATTACCGCCGGGCTACGCGCCCGTCCCGAATATCGGTGAGCGTAACGTCGAGGCGTTAAGATGTTGTGCACAAGCTGTTGAACGGAGGCAGGCGGACACACGGAGGCACGGACCACACGCGACCGCAAGCGGAGCGGCAGCGGACGCAAGCGGAGCGGATCGATCAATGGCGATTCTAAGGGGCAAGCTGGGCATCTGAGCTACGTGCAGATGAGGGGGGCTAAAAACCGTCCTACGCGCCTGCAGAATCGAGAAGTGAATGCTTACACACGTGGCCGAATCCCACGCTGTCGCTGATGAAAATTTCATCTTTGCTAGGTATAACAAAGGAAGGAACACACAAGACTTCTACATCCCGCGATCTGTCTCTTAAAAAAACTCACCTTATTCAGCTTAAGAAGTAAAAAAGCGAGCGCACACACGCGTCTACAAATCCCGAGCGCTGGGGGGGGCCGCTGGAAAAGTAGTGATCCTTGCTAGTATAACATCAGTCACAAGCGTAAAAGCTTTCTACGATCCCGCGCTTTAAACAAAAGTTTCTGAGAAATCAACTAGTAGATTGGTTAAACAGACGGGGTGCAGTGCGTGTACGCACGCATACCCCGCGCGCTGTGGGGCATTTACGCACGGACGCGTGCAACATTATTCTCGGGGCCCCCTCCCGCGCTATCGGCTCCGTGTAACATTGCACCTTAAACGATCGTAGATGTTTAGCGGTTTAGCAGTTCCGCCGTTCTTCGGCGGGCGCATATTATTAGCGATGTTTGTTCGCGGCCCCTGGATTCGATCTATATTGGGCGCGTGTCGCGCCCTAAACTAAAACGAAATAAAGAAAACGTGCGCTCGCGTGGCAGTGCGACTTGGCTGAGTGTGTGTGTGTGTGTGTGGTGTGGCGTGGGGCGTGCGTGCGTGCGTCCGTGTGCGTGTGTGTTGTGTGTGTATGTGTGCGCGCGCGCGTGAGAAAGAGCAAGAGCAAGAGAGAGTGGGAGAGAAAGAGAACAGGAGATAGAGAGAGAGAGAGAGAGAAAGAGAAGATTGGGAGAGAGAGACAGAATGAGAGAGAGAGAGGGGGGGAGAGAGAGAGAACATCCTTTCCATCAGTGCGTGCTGCTCTCTAACAACAAGATGGTAACAACCCATGAATAACGGATGAGTACGGGCCACGTACACGCAACAACACAGAAGCGCCCATGGCTCATCACTAATAGGGCTTCACTTGGAAGGTCGGGGCTTCACTCGCACATGCAGATAGAGCCGCGCGACGGCGATTTGCGAAATTTCCGAAAAACGGGTTGGCGACGGTAGTTCGGATTCCGTTCCGTCGGTCGTTCGAAGCGCTCTGACGCAAATAACTCCGTCTCGATTCGAAATGCGTTTTCTTTTGCGATCCGGAATTCGACGAATTCAGCCAGGCGTAAAATCGGCGGACCCGAAAACGCATTCGAATGCCGACGGACATGCACGTTTATTGACTGATGCTCGGATAACGACTGTCAATCCGCATGACTGCAGTTTTAAACGCGATGTCTATGCGTAAAGACGCGGTCAACGACACGGCGTTATGCCATCGTGCTGTCCAATCACTTATAGTGCCTTCAGAGTAACTCGTGGTCCGGCAGTATAGTGGCACGTGGGAGTGAATCCACTCGCCTTCAATGTTCACTAAGATATCTAGAAGAAGTAAAAATCTAAAATCTAAGAAATCTTTCTTCACTTAGAAAGCTAAATCTAACGATATTAGGTATATAAAATAGTCTAGAATACCCATCTATCTAAATGAAAATATATACGTATAGCCTCTTGTCATTTCAGTTCAATCACTTATAGTGCTTTTAGACTAACTTATAGTCCCGTATAATGAGGGTGGGAGGGAATTTATTCGTCTTATCCACTAAACAATGCACTTAGAAATCTTATCTAGATATAAAATATAAAGATATAAAACATGTAAGATGTAATATAGATGTAAGATATCTAAAATATCTAATCAGTCTAATCACCATATTAACTAATTAGTATGTATTAATGTAATTAATTAATATATATTTATACTTAATATGTATTTAATATATTAATATTAACTTGTGGTCTGACTGTAGAGTAAATTCACACGCGTCATTCACTAAGTAATCCTACTAACAAATCCCATCTAAAAATAGACTATAGTAATTTAAACTATCTAAAATACCTATATATTTCTGTTAAGGGGCGCCGCCGTCGCCCGCCCCGCCCCGCCCGCTCCGCCCGCCGTCCGATGAAGCAACACTGTTCAAAGCATGGAAAGAGAAAAAGGAAAAATAACGGGAGAGGAAATAGTAAGTAGCGTTTATAATTCTAAAT
>NW_014578933.1:47006-48029 GCF_000485595.1 Priapulus caudatus
TGCTGGTGGTGGTGCTGGTGGTGGTGCTGGTGGTGGTGGTGCTGGTGGTGGTGCTGCTGCTGGTGGTGGTGGTGGTGGTGGTGGGTCTGGGGTTGGGTTCAGGTTGACTATTCAGCGCATAATAAGAACTATTCAAGAGAAATAATGTCGTTGCTTCAAGTTAATTCTTTATCAACTACATTGTATCTCTTTCCCCTCTCGTGTTCTCTCTCTCTCTCTCTCTATCTCTCTATTCTCTCTCTCTCTCTCTCTCTCTCTCTCTCTCTCTCTCTCTNAGAGAGAGAGAGAGAGAGAGAGAGAGAGGCAGACGTGCACGTACATGCTTACTGCAGGCAGGCAGACGCTGACGCAGACGCTGACGCCACGCCGAGTTACTGCCGGCTTATAAACCCAGCGTGCGTCGTCGAGCAACGAACGAACAAATGCACTCCGGAAAATGAGCAAAACGCGATTGCATGATCACCATCGACGGAGAGCTGTGCACCCAGCAGGTAGTGAAACCAGGTAACATAGTGCGCAGGTACAGGCAAGGTGGGCAGGGAGCACGAGCAGGTATACACAAGCCGCATACAGAGCGCACAAGGTATACAGAGGTATACACGGTATGCAGAGCGCAGGTTGCAAGATGGAAAAGTAGGCGCAGTGGCCAGATAGACACAGTATAGGTATACGTAGGCACAATAGGCAGATAGGCACAGTAAGCATACCCTTGCCCGGTCGGCGAAATTTTTTTCCCCACGAGAGTTCCGGACCCACATAATATATGGTGCGTATATAAGACAAACCTGGTTGGGTTACAGTTAGTGTTAGGGTTCGGGTTAGGGTTAGGGTTAGGGTTAGGTTAAAGGTGTATAATTTTTACATTGTTGCTTCGAGTGAACGGAGTGCGCTGATTGGCTGTGGTCCGGAGCTCAAGTGGGGAAAAAAATTTCGCTGCCCGGTCACGCAAGGACATAAAATTGCGCTACTTCTCCCGTTACGTTATGAAAACAATAGCGAGGTGTGTGTGTGTGTGTGTGTGTG
>NW_014578933.1:49471-50728 GCF_000485595.1 Priapulus caudatus
TGGATGGGTGGGACGGACGGACGGACGGACGGACGGACGGACGCACGGACAGACGGATGTATGGATAGATCAATTCGGTGGTGGTTATCCGTCGCGAGCCGAGAAAGGCACACACGCAAACGCGTACATGCACGCACAAGCACACGCAAACACACAAGCACCAGCACGCACGCACGCAGTTACATGTACATGTGTAATTACATAAGGCGATCACGCATGCCGCCCCACGCACTCGGGTGACCCGCCACGGAGCTCTGACACATGTCGCACACGCACAGTCTTGTCTCAATGTCACGCTCGTCGCCTAGGGGACACGCACGACACGCCCGATCAAAGCATAAATACTCTCATCGCAAATAAATCTAATTATATAATATCTCATCGGAATATATAACCAGTTTATAATACATTCAAACTGCGCACGTCGAAATCAACAATCGCTTCTGCAACAAATGCCATTGTCTTTTCGCTCGTTCTCTCTCTCTCTCTCTCTCTCTCTCTCTCTCTCTCTCTCTCTCTCTCTCTCTCTCTCTCTCTCTCNTAGCTCCGTGAGCCGGGGGAGGGAGGGGGTAGCTCCGTGAGCGGGAGGGAGGGGTAGCTCCGTGAGCGGGGGGAGGTGTAGCTCCGTGAGCGGGGGAAGGGGGTAGCTCCGTGAGCGGGGGAGGGAGGTGGTAACTCCGTGAGCGGCGGGAGGGAGGTGTAGCTCCGTGAGCGGGGGAGGGAAGGGGGTAGCTCCGTGAGCGATCATATTATGTGCAGTGTTGGAGGCAAAGCTAGTCCGCGACATGTCGTGAAACGAATGGCATCTACTACCGTCTCCTTCTCTACACACTAATGCCTCTGTCTATGTCCTCTATACTAATGACTCTATCTATGTCCTTTACACTAATGCCTTTACAGGCACTCGTATATCCGTCTCTAATGACAAGCGTTTGTTTACGAAGACACTAACAACCATCCGATGTAAGCATTCAATTAGGTCGCAGGTGGAGCGCACGCGTGGCCGACCGAGGTCATACATACCAAACAGTCGCAGCAACTCGCCTGTGAGGCAATATATCCTCACTAATGAACACGTGAGTAATAAAGAACTGTCCGTAATGAGTTTATATGCGAAGCCTCGTGCGGTAGGGTTGTCTTTACGACCTTACGGAATGAAAATGAACATAGTCCCGTCTATATTGCAGCAAACGGGAATAGGAAGTAGGTCAATTATAATGACCTTTAGAAGGTCACGCTCTTCCCAATTTGAAAGCG
>NW_014578934.1:0-25175 GCF_000485595.1 Priapulus caudatus
GTGAGAGTGCCGTTACATCGATAGAGTGAATGTACTGTACTTAGTACTTTAAAATCTCACACAAATGACTGACGGACAATTAAATGCCTAATTGAAGTCACGTGGAGAAAGGAATATACATACTCACAGGCTCACAGCGCCTAGGAGGGAGGAATGTTTCAGTAATAATGTCAGTCCCGATAGACCAACCATTACCTAAATTAATCTTGACGATAAACATTCTTTGAAATAAATACACATTAGTTTTGTTTAATTCTCGCTTTGCAATTCTCTCTCTTTATATATATATTTATATGCAATGGACTATTCACTAACCAGTACACTACCAGCTCCGCGGTGCCCCTTCTCGCTCACACTCAAAATATCGCCTCAAACATATCCAAACAGGGGTCGCTGCGAACACCTATCACCAGCACCAGACGGATTGCTGCTAGGATGCGCACAGGCAAGGACGCGCGGCTAAATTCATTCATGATAACATTATATATATGTATAATATTATATAAATAAAATAAATAAAAAATTTAACTATCAATTAATTTAAATAAGCAGATTTCACACACACACGCGCGTCCCACACGTACAACCGTCACACGCACACGCGCACGCACGCACGCACGGCACGCAACGCACGCACGCAACACACACATACACACACACACGCACGCACAACGCACACAACACACACAACGCAACACACTCACATAGCTAGATACGGATCCCCTTTCACTTATCTCGCAACCACTCACGACTCAAACTGTACTTTCTACATGTAATACTAATCTCTTAATGGTAGTACTCACAGTCCAAATGACTACGACAAAGACGCACTATTTCTCTCTCTCTGTCTCTCTCTATCTTTTTCGATATATATATATATACTAGCTGGGCTACCCGGCGATGCCCGAGGTAAAAATGCAAACAACATATGCACTTGATGGATGAGCAGTGAATTAGTAGGAGGGTATATAGCGCGACCGCGCAGACATTTATGAAAATAATAAATAATTTTAATTGTAATTTGAGATTTTTGTAGTTTTTGTAATTTTTTATTTTGTTTGGGCCTAAAATGGTCGTCGCGTCATGCTGATAACCTGATACATGCGTCTAAACAGAGGAATTGCTCCGACCTGTGAAACAACACCGCAAAAATTTGCGCATGCAGTAGGGGGTATATAGCGCCGCCGCACTGGACATTTATGGAAATAAAAAATAATTTTAATTTTAATTTGAGATTTTTGTAGTTTTTTTATTTTTATATTTTTTTGGTCATCGCGTCGCCGTCGCGTCATGCTGATTCAGAGCATATATGGTGTTGGGGGTGACCTCTTACGGGGGGGGGGAGAAGATAGACAGACAGACAGACGGAAAAACAGACTCCCCCTTTATGTAAGAGATTACCTAGAGCATCCGGAGAATGTGCGATACCACTACGCCGTAAGATGTCGCTAAAGTGTGTGTGTGTGTGTGTGTGTGTGTGTGTGTGTGTGTGTGTGTGTGTGGTGTGTGTGTGTGTGTGTGTGTGTGGTGTGTGTGTGTGTGTGTGTGTGTGTGTGGTGTGTGTGTGTGGTTGTGTGGTGTGGTGTGTGTGTGTGTGTCTACCCTTGATATCTATTTCATATCTAACCCCTCCTTGATATCTAATTGATATCGATGCACTCCCCTTGATATCTATTTCATATCTAACCCCCCCTTGATATCTAATTGATATCAATCCACCCCCCTTTATATCTCTTTTATATCACGATATTAATGACATTAAAGTTGGGAACGCTCCTAATGGAGCGTTAGCCAATATTTACGTAACCGTCGCAGATCGTTCATCGTCATGCACCAGATGATCTGTAACGTTTGTACACGGAATGGCGGAGTAATTATGACGCAATTTATACGTCTGCGAGCACAACTCTAACGCATTCTCCTGTCATACTATGTGCAGCATCAGAGCGAAATAGGTAGACGGAAGAAGGAAGAAGGGGCATCAGAGTAGAAATGGCGAGTACAAAAGAGTGAACGAGAAAAAAATCGTTACGAGAGTGCGTAGTCTCTGTATACTTCTCTAGCGCACAGAGCGAAACGTAAGAATAATCGTGAAAAAGTGTTCAAAAAATGCGTACATGTTCACTCTATTAACAAAACAATGAAAGAGACCAACTAACACGACGTTAACACTATAAATATAATTATAATTATAATTAAAATATATATTAGTAACATTAATGAGGAAGCGGGGCAACAATTCATGACAAATGAACAACTTTAACTAGTGTGTTAGAGTTCACTCACATGACGTTTGCATGTTAAATTTAAGAGAAACACTAGCCAGAATTAACTGGCCCCAGTGAGTTCTCATATCAATATTCTCAAACAAAAACACAATAACCAGTTATGGCATCAAAAGTCTCACCGAATTTTCACAAACAATTTACGTGTAAAATTTGTTTCTAACTTAGACTTGTGATAGTTGTGTGAGTATGAAACGAGTTTGGCCACTAATAACGGTCCCCTGGTGCACCTACCCATCTCCCACAGCGGGTAGGTTCTTAGGAGATCAGCCTCGCTGATCCAGGGTATCATCGTCACTTATAAGCGGACGGCTGCAAAACAAGTAGAATGTGACATGCAGATAACTGCCGTGTTGAATGTCTGCAATGTACACACGGTTCTGTTGTGTCATCGTAGCATCGTAAAATACTACGATATTTACGATATTACGACATAGTGTATCTTCCTCTCGCCCTCTCTCCTGGCTCATCTGCTCTCTCTCTCTCATTCTCCACTCTCTCTCTCTCTCTCTCTCTCTCTCTCTCCTCTCTCTCATCTCTCTCTCTCTCTTCTCCTCCTGTCTCTCTCTCTCTCTCATCTCTCCCTCTCTCTTCTCTCTCTCTCTCTCTCTGCTTTCCCTACACCACCACTCTCACTATTTCTCTAACTCTATCTCTAGATTTCGTTCTATGTCTTCATTCTTACTTTTAGTCATGAGATCGGCAGATAATCGCATTCGATTACTCAGCAGATTCGTTCGGGTCGAATCACGATCAGTTCTTTGCCGGCGCCTTTATCGATATCATAGGGAAAATCTGGCACTGCTTCGCCTGTGTTTTTTTTTAACATAAACGAACGGATTATACAGAATACATCTTGAAAGCGCACGCGAAACGCGATACTTCCGCTTTAACCGTGAATAAGCCACCTTAATTACTAGGTGTACGGTAAATAAAAAATTACGCATTTTTACAAATAATAAGTAGAAATATATAAGCAAGTAAGACCATTTAATAGTTATATAGTAAAATTTAAATAAGAATATATAAATATTTAATAAAAATACAAGGTTGTAATCGCTACATATTGACAAATATAACATCCGATGATGCTAACTTAAGAGCATTTGATTGGACGAGTGAGAATCGGTAACGTTTTTCACCGCCTTTCTCTGAAATATGACCAGATAACATGAAACTTGTTTTCGCTAACCTCTGATATCAAGACTAGATGAAAAATTGTGCATAAATAATAAAACATTATATTATTTATTATTATTGTTTGTATTATTATTATTATTTATTATTGTTATTGTTATTGTTATTGTTAATTATTATTAATTATTATTATTATTATTATTATTATTAATTTATTATTATATTAAAAACTACTACTGATACTAATCATAGAAACACATACCGCAGATTATCCAGAGCAGAATGATTCTGTATATGAACGCCATCTTGGAGTAGTTAGTCAGTACCATGCGCAGCAGGTCATTGCGTCGATACGTCATCATGACGACAGTGAATCTATGTACGGCCGCCGGCTGCGTTCTCAGCGGCGACGCATCGACGGTCCGGTTACCGGGCTTTGCGTGGGTAGCTTTTATTGTACACACAAAACACACGTTGAACACTTCAAACATGTGTCATTTAGACGTGAATCCGTGGCTGGCTAACTGTCACATGTTTGACGTGTTCAACGTGGAAGGCAGGTGTCAGGTGGTTCATGTTTATATCTATATGCATTTTTATTTTAGTTGAATATATCCTAGGGGACTATGTACATATTATTGTTGTTTGAAGTTATTAAGTTTGCTGTGTTTTCGAGTTGATAGCATTCTCTAATTGTTCGCTGTTGCATAAACAAGTTCCTTTTATTTTTAATTCTTTTATTTCCAGATTACGTGTGTGTGTGTGTGTGCGTGCGTGCGTGTGTGATCTGGAAATAAAATTATATACATATATATAAATGTATACAAAACAAGTACAATGTACAATTTAGTTCTGATGAACACAAGTTGTTAAAAGTATTATATATGTATATTGTATCCTGTATATTGTACATTAAAATACGAAAGTTTATAAAATACTAATTACTTCATTTAAATGTTGCGTTTTGCTACAACAGAACCCCCCAGACGTATAGAACCTAGGATATAGGACTATAGGACCTAGTGGTTTTTTGCAGGAACTAGACAGTCAAACTTCATATTGCCATTGGGCCACTGTCATTGCCATATGGCAATATTGCCATATTGCCACTACACACATACACACACACGCACGCACGCACGCATGCGCGCGCACACACGTGCGTGCGCTGTATCGTGGTCCTAGTGTGTCGTTACACCTTTAATGCATGCCCATACTTTCTAACTGCCAAAATATCTGCAGGGGGACAAAAGAGAGATGGTTTAATTTTGCATCTGTTTTAATTACCTAGCTTCGGCTGCATATTCACAGAAAGCTAGCTTCAAGGCCATCTACCAATTTAATCAATACGTAAAACACGTGTATATTTTATTCCAGGCACTTTAATGGTTTAAAACCTACTTTTGATATTTTATGTATACGTGGAATATCTGAATTTACTGCCTTTTACATCCAGAATCGGTACAAACTGCAAAGTCATACTTACCGTAATATGTAACATTATACTCGGGACTATACAAAATCAGTATGTGTGCTACCCCAGCAGCAACAGAAAAGCTGCTGTAAACGTATACGGTAATACAGTAAACGTAATGTAATATCAAGAGCTAATAATACCTGTCTGTAATACACGCCCTGTGCACAAACAACAGGAATAATCCCTGCTTCATGTTGTTTGTGCACAGGGCGTGCGTGCGGTGTAATTGTGCGTTGCAAATGAGCATTTGACCGGCATTTACAGGTTATTATCGGCAATAATAGGCGAAATAGAGTAGAGAAACATTAAGACTTTGGTATTAAATACATTTCGTGTTTATTTACTTCGTTTTTTTATTGAGACGTTCTAAGTGCCTGTGGTGGGCTGATGTAATCACCCAGATGAGAGACCGGATACCAGAGAAGCGTCGCCTGAGAGGTGTTGAGCCTGCCCGCTGAGCGCGGATCTTGCGCGCAGTTTCGCGGCAAGGCGCACGCGACCGCGGGAACGTCCTACGAAGGTATCATGCGCTGGCAGCTATTGATCCGTGCGCCAAATCGAAAGGCCGGCGCACGGATCAATTGCTGCCAGCAAACAGTCTCGAATTTTAGCGGGTCTAATTCACTAGCAAACATATACACACGCCATCGCGCAGGTCTAATAGCGATGTTCCACGTGACGTCATAGATCAGGTCACGTGTATTTGTTATGTGTTGTGGTTGGCAGAAGCGAAGCGTGCTGCTTGACATTTACAGATGAATGACCACATGTTTTGATAGAAAGCGCTGTTTGTGTAGTGCACGTACACGTGCGTGCTGCGTGCGTGCGTGTGCATGTACACGTGCGTGCGTGCGTGCGTGTGCACGTACACGCACACGCACACACACACGCACACACACGCACACACACACACAAACGGCGCGAAAACAATACGTTCTGCTACACTACGTGCGGAGGATATAAACCATTACTGCGAAGCGTTTGCCTACATTTTTCCAAGAATTATTACTACAGGCAAACCCCGTTAGTAGGAAACTGACGGACCAAAAAAAAAAAAATGTATTACGCGGGTTTCGTATTAACCACTTCAACATATATTAGCCCCGAATTAACAAAGAAAAAAATATGGATTACAAGGTGTGTACAAGGTATTTTATATAGGTTTATATGTATAATTAAGAACTTTAGTAGCGTTAAATTGTTCACAAATAGATACAATTACTGCAAAGCCTAAACTTCTCATTCAATTACTACTATTCATTACTACAGTCGCACCCCGTTAGTACGAAACTGAAGGGCCAAAGAAAAATAATCGTATTAAGCGGGTTCCGTATATTATATTAGCCTTAATTTGAAGAGAAAAACAATGGATTAGAAGGTGTGTACAAAGTGTTTTATATAGAAATGAAAATACCAGGACAGAAAATTTTATTTTAGTAACAGGATCCTTGTATTATTGTCTTCGTATCAAGTCAATATTTTACTAAAAGATTACTAAGAATCGGGCCGGGATTTAGAAAAATCATCGTAGTCTCATCAGCGTAACGAGCGAATATGGCCGCCGGAGGCGGTTATTTCGCGAGTCCAATTAAATCGAAAACGAGTTTATTCAACTACAAAAACTCGTCTAGCGTTGGCTTAATTACGGAAGCCGCTTAGTGCCGGCGCGGTCGCGTTTATCGCAGCCGACGCCGTCACGTTTTTCGCAGCCGGCGCGGTCACCTTTTTCGCTAATTTAAAACATCTTTTCTTTTAAACCTTTCAAAAAAACAAGGCTAAAACACAGCACCGCGAGCGAGCGAAAACACGGAAGCGGCGGCGAGCGAGCAGAATCGGCGCGGTCGCCTTATTAGCAGCCGGCGCCGTCACCTTTTGCGTCGTAGCCGACGCGGTCACCTTTTTCGCACCGCGAGCGAGCGAAAACACGGCGGCGGCGGCGAGCGAGCAGAATCGGCGCGGTCGCTTTTTTCGTAGCCGGCGCCGTCACATTTTTGCGAGTAATGATGACGACGTCGACTAAAAATGACGACGACGTCGACGACGAAAAACGTAACCGTGCCGGCTACGACGCAAAAGGTGACGGCGCCGGCTGCTAATAAGGCGACCGCGCCGATTCTGCTCGCTCGCCGCCGCAACCGTGCCGCCGTGCTTCCGCTCGTTCGCGGTGCTGTGTTTTAGCCTTGTCAGGGTGAGTAATGATGACGGCATCGACTAAAAATGACGACGACGGCGACGACGAAAAAATGTGACGTCGCCGGTTGCGAAAAACGTGACCACGCCGATTCTGCTCGCTCGCCGCCGCCGCCGCCGCCGCCGTGTTTTCGCTCGCTCGCGGTGCGAAAAAGGTGACCGCGCAGGCTACGCAAAACGGCGCCGGCTGCGAAAAAAGGCGACCGCGCCGATTCTGCTCGCTCGCCGCCGCCACCGTCGTATTTTCGCTCGCTCGCGGTGCTGTTTTAGCCTTGTCCGGGCGAGTAATGATGACGACGTCGAGTAATGATAACGACGACGACAACGAAAAACGTGACGTCGCCGGCTACAAAAAACGTGACGGCGCCTGCTGCGAAAAACGTGACCGCGCCGGCACTAAGCGATTTTTACTTTACTTAAGCGAATCCGTACTTTCGCCATTTAATGCTTAAGTTAAACAGAAGAAATTCGTGGCACGCTAGGCGCCGAATATTTAAATGGCGAAAAGAATCATAAGACTTGCTCGCTTATATGAGAATCGGAATGTTCACGAGCGAATGTGCGCGTATATCGGCGCATGTCTCTCGTGGTCGACGATTTAAAGAAATAGACTGTCAATCTGTCTGGTGACTTCGTTAGTAAATTACTAGGAGTTATTTAACTAATAATGATGTGATGAGACAGGAGACCAGTCTAGGTCGCGATAAACCAGTTTTGTACTTTACTTACCTGGATATTTGCACCCCGTTTTAAGATAACATGCCGTACCGTACCCACCGTAGACTTTATAGAATCAGATGTCTCTCCTGACTCTTTCCATTCATCCCCTCTCTCTCTCTCTATCTTGCTCATTCCCTCTCTCTCTCTCTATCTTGCTCATTCCCTCTCTCTCTCTCTATCTTGCTCATTCCCTCTCTCTCTATCTATCTTGCTCATCCCCTCTCTCATTGACTGCGTCCATCTACACCGCTTCATCTATGTAACCCTCAGAGAATGATGATTCGGCGTGTGTATATTGTCAAGCCATGCGCATACATGCGCGCTTGACCTATGTGATAGTATCGTACCGCGAGTTAACACGTCGATGTATATCATATATATAAAGATTTTATATAGAGATATACAATATTCATGAGTGTATTTGATCAACCCATGATGTGGTGCAAGGCACCATTTAAACCCAACTTTATAATGCTAGCAAGACTAGTATAAAACCAGGAGTTTCAGCTCCAGGACACAAACTAAACTACCCCGTACTACCAAGTGATTACCTCGTCTGGCCCATCTCGGTATGTCGGTAATACTTAGAGCATCTAGTCTATAGCATCTATAGTATCTACGATTAAATTTTAAACCGATTGAGCTACTTGTATCTGGTTTTTCTGTCTACATAAAATTGTCTGCGTGTTACAATACGTACTATTTAGCCGTTACCTGTGGCGTCTTGCATACTACAATAATCGCGCCTCCCATATTGAGGAAACCATTGCTTCAGAAGGGTGCTTTATCTGATGAGGAAAAGGGAATCCATTCCTCGCGCATCCAGTGAAAAATGGTGCCATTTTGCGGTTCCCAGATAATTAAAACGGTCTAATCCCGCATCCCGAAAATAACCGAAAATATCCGAAAATATCCGTAAATCACAGATGCTAGTTGTACACAACAGCATATGCCGTAACTTGAACAGAAATGTCGCAAAATCATAACTAATGATAACTACGATGTGGCATTGCACGTCTGCAACGCTAATAAACTAGACAAGGCTATAAACATTATATTTAAGATTATATTAGAATTCGTGGTCTATCCCACGTCAATGCACATCCGAAACCAACTTATACGGCGTGGGCATGCATGCTAGCACGGGATAAAGCCGCGGTGCCGAGGGTGTGGCTCCCAGGGAGCTTGTTACGCAAATTATAGGTTCTAACATGAATGTGTGTACGTGCGTGCGGGCGTGCGTCTCTGTGTGTGTGTGAATGTATTTTATATCTATCTATAATGTATATAAATCTATGCGTGTCTTTACTCACAAACTGCGCATGCCCACAACAATGTGTTTCGCATGGATTTAACTGCATAATGAAAGTGTCAATGACACTATAGCTCACCTTGGATGTGATAGAAGAAGGAGATAATATTTAAAATTTGGTAAGTGTTTCATTTATGACGAACCAAAATGTGATCAAATGTCCTTATTCACTGTTTTAGACTATTAGAAATTTCACTGTTTTGTTTCAGGGTTAGTTTTGTTGCAAAAATAAATGTTTCAGATCTGAAAGTCTGAAATCTTGGTGAGATGGCGCTACGCCTAGATGATCGCCATTTTGGTTTTCGATTATCGTGCAAATAACATCAATAAAATATTCCAGTAAAATTACTGTAACGAAGAATCTAAAACACAATATTACACGTAGATATGATTAGGTAGGTAGGTAGGTAGGTAGGTAGGTAGGTAGGTAGGTAGGTAGGTACGTAGGTAGGTAAATTTAACAAAATCGAATGAATCTAGATGGCCATTTTCATTTTGCTAAAAAGTGGGCGTGGCTCGAAAGTAGGTCGACTGGCGTGCTCTAAAATAGGACGTTCAAATCTCTCCATAGACACTAGCTTCCTCCCCTGAACTCAAACTCCGCTCTACAGCTCACGTTCCCAAACTCGATCATCACAGACGCTGGTTGCGTTTCAGTGCTAAATAAAAGCACCAGCCGATGGCTCCTGTAAACGGTAGCGCACCGAGTTTTTCGCTACTGTTGCTACCATCTCAAACTACACGGCTACAACAATATTGTGGTCTGATGTTTGACCGAAATAAACGCGAATCTTTGCCACCATATAGTGTCTACACGCGAAGTTGCTACTTACGTCTTAGGTAGATCGATCACGTGCTTCTATAGATCATGGACTCTCGGCTATAAAACACTTATCGACGTCAGAGAGGAGGCGAAAGGGCAAGATTGAGAGAGACAGAGAGAGAGAGAGAGAGAGAGAGAGAGAGAGAGAGAGAGAGAGATGAATCTGCGGACACATCGCAGCATTTTTTCCATCTTCGCGCTAGCTCACTCAGCTGGAGACAAAACCGGAATGTTATTTTTATCTTGCACTTCACTCACTGTGCATTGTTGCTAAATTGTCTACCGGGATGCTCATGGACACACATTTCTAAAGCAGTTTGTGAGTTTCCTGTGAGATTATACGAATCAAATGACGAATGGCCGCCAGTCTGGCACCGAGCAGTGCGGTATTGCTCTTTCTCTCTGTCTGTACATGCGATGGTCATCGCGATGCTCCGAGGATTCCAAGCACCGCAGTGGGGTCTCCACTCTCGGGGTAACCATGCTCCCCGGAGCCGGTGGCGTACCCCAGACGTTAGGCTGCCGCTCGATGGTTCTGGTGCTGAAGGCTCGCGCCCTAGACACAGGCGTTCTTGGCAGAGGCATCTTAGAGTTACCAGAGCTCCACAGCAACCAATATCCGCGTTTTGTGCGTTGAGACGTGAGGTTTGGATAATATGTTGACGGGCAGGCCGACAAGTGTAAATTCAGTGACGACACGCCACACACACACGCTGCTCTGTTATCGATTAGTTGATCCTGGTCACGGCACCAGTGTAACGCTTGCCCCTGTGGCGTTGTGGTTGATCAGGCCGTGATCGTCCCACAAGGGCGACTCGTCGGGTCGTGCACCTCGACTGCCAGGCACATTCCGTTATGACCAACCAACGACAAACAGAGCAACAACACGGATATAAGCGATACTTGGCTATGTACAATAGCCTCTTTACTTGACGCCCTCAGCAATCAAAATACAACAGTCATCGTACATAATAGTTCAATGGTCATACGCTATACGAAGCTCGTGGTGCCGGTGGTCCTGAGCGTCTTGACTCTTCCTCCCTCTCTGGCTGACTATTGCTGAGTCTGGCGCGAGTGCAGCGGCAGGTGACTCTGACAGCGACTCAGTCGCTGAGTCGAGTGCTTGACAACTGTCATATGTCACCTTATATACCCGTTAGCCGTGGTATATCACGTGGCATAGAGGACACACAAAACGTGCACGTGCTCACGACGACGGAAGCTCAAGGATGACTTGGTGAATCAAGGAGGATTCGATGAAGCTGAAGCTGCATCTCCACGTCAGCAATGATGCCTACTGACGTGCCGAGGTTGCGTCAAGCTTTACGCGCACACAGTAGTATATCGTATATGTATAATTACATCCCTCAAAATATATCAAGAAGCCAAAATCGTTACAGTAGACACTGGTGACAGAAATAACCGTGTCAGGGCCGTCATCTAAGTCATTTTGAATGGGGAAGGTGGTAAATGCATATGCAATTAGTATTCCGGTTTTTGCCTAGCCCCGGATTGCTGACGATTTTGATCTTGCCCGCCGGGTGTAACTACGTGGTTGTCTGAGGTCGATATTTGAAATCGGTAATTGATCAAAAAAGGGTGCCGCGAGCACGTATTATCGGATATGTGAATCTATTACACCAAAAGCGCAGCATTCGTTTGCTCTGCTCGTCCTATAGGGGGCATACAACAGTAACCTTCCGCAAATTGTTCACCAATGTTGCACTATTTCGTCTCTGGAAAAGACCTTCTTTTGATTTTTTGGGGGATAAAAATCGCCAGTAGAATGCACTAATTTGCATTATGCACGCAAGATAGATGACTCAGGGATGTGTTGGAAGCGGAATTAAGACCCAGCAATGTCAAGATCACGCTGCGCAGACGTGGCAACGGTGCGAAATCCCCGATTACATTTGGTGTCACATTTTTTAGACATATATATGCGCTTCAGAGACAGAATACTTGACATGACACTTGTCCCAACCTAGAAGTGAACGCTACTTAAACGATAACGTGGGCATCTCGCTCGGGGTTCCCTATCGCGCTCTTCTCCCTAAATAGCTCCCGCCATATTGCTGTCTCTCTCGCTTTCCTTCTTCCTCTCCTTTCTTTTTCCCTTACTACGTGAGCTTTTCCGACAAGGAGGTAAGTATATCTTTGGCATGCTATGTATGCGGGCTCTGCACAATCTTACCGCGGCTATGTGAGATAGATTCCATCGCGTATTTATCCTCCGCACAAAGTGTAGCGGAGGGTATTGTTTTTGGCTCGTTTGTATGTGACAGTGTGCATAAAATTCATCGCGTATTTGTTGGTAAGCGCACATTCCACATCTGTCGTTGACACACCTGTGCTGACATTGACGTTAGTTTATTAATTCGACAGCTATCGTTTCTGAGATGCTAAATACTTTCAGACGGTTATGTTTCGAATGGAACGATATTTGTCTACGCGACCAAGTGCAGTAATAGCACCTTGTATCCGCGTGGTACCGAATGCAACGTGTGCACGAGAATATAAGATGGGAAAATCTGCATCATATTTATTCTTTTATTCTTCGTTTAATTCACAAACATACATTTATTATTCGCGCGATGACGAATCCCTAAATGTAACGCCACGAGCACAATATATAAAGTGCACTAACGCTCGCAAAATTCAACATACAACACAAAACACAAATCGGAATCTTGCTCTTTTACTCGCTGGCTGGAGTATCATGCCACAGGCAGAGCGAAGGACTACAGTTCTAGAGCTGCATACCAGCCTGCTCACACTGCATCTATATATATGAACACTGCGTGCGAGTGTTGAATGCATATAGATGTAGCGTGAGCGGGTGGACATGATACTGTATCCAATGATTTTAGCGAGCCTTTTTTACGTCAGGCAATCCTAATGGGTAGAAATAAGTAAATAAATATTAAGGGATTCAACCCATTGCTAGCAGTCCCCGAATGGCATACACTCCGAATGTTCTTATATCATAAATGCTCTTAATTGAAACGCGTTAGGGGCTTGAAACAACAACAAAGTTTCGCGTTGCAACGTGGACATTTATTAAACTCATTTATAGCTACGGAGCGCCATTTACAATATTATCTTTTAAATGCGTACTATATATTTTGTCCTTGTTTTTCCAAATGGAGTGCAACTAAAATTGCTCACAACTTTCCTAAGTTTCTCCTTAATTAATAATCATATACAAAGCATAATATCAATCTGCCAAATACAATGCACGTCGTTGCGATTAAACTAGAATTGCGGCAAGAGCCGCACGACACAACATGCACATATGCGCTCGGTTACAACTCAGCTTCGGGTGGAAATAGCGTGTGACAGTTGCCGTGGTACAAGTTCACCGCTCCGTCACATCGGTTGAACAGTCCGAATAAAGCCGAGGGCATGGTGATGGAGCGCGCATACTTGCGGCACAGCTGCCGATTCCACGTGCACGGCAGCGTGTGAAACAGTTCGGGATACTCCATGCCCAATATCGTCACCACTTCTTGGTCGCCGAGATGCGATTTTGTGAAATAGTACTTTCGCATTAAATATCTCAGATTTCTCTCGGCTACCGCCGCCTGGATATATCTCTAGATTTCGACATGTGGGTCGAGAGTTTGATGAGGTAGAGGGCCGCCATTTGTAACCCGGTTTTGCCCAGGCTGCGGCATGCCCGCCTGTCGTCACCAACACGCCTCGTGCTATCGCAACCTTGATACATATACAGCGAGTTGTTGCTCTTGAGCCAAGCGCGAATATTGTCTCCTCTTTGAATGCATCAAAACTCCCGCCAAAGTTTTCGGAATGCGGTCATTAATCTCAGGTCGGCATCCACCTTTGATGTCATGCGACTCGACTTCGACAAGGTCAATGACCTTGTGAAGGGCGAACGGAATGAAGTAAAATATGTCGTTGAAGAGATTGTATTTCTTTCGGTAACTTTTAAACAACTGCTGAATAGGCCATACGTCGTGTCCTACTTTCGCGACGACCGATTCGACTTCGTATGTCTGCACCTGGTAACGGACCGTGAAAATATTCAGTGTATTATCATTTTCTAATTTCAAATTTATAAAGTTCGAACTTTTAATTGCCAATATCCAATTTCAAATTTCTAATGTTTAATTTTTAATTTCGAATTTCGAATATCTAATGTATAATTTCTAATGTATAATTTTTCATTTTTTATTTCTTATTTCTTATTTCTTTTTGCTAATTTCTAATTTTTAATTTCTAATCTTTAATTTCTAATTTCAAACTTCCAATTTCTAATTTCTAATTTCTAACTTTTAACTTCTAATTTCTTACTTTTACTTTCTCATTTCGAATTTTTTACTTTCTAAATTCCATTGTTCTACCTCCCCACATTGGTTGCGAATGTTGCGAACGCTAACACGTTTTGACATGTGAGCCGGTATCTGCAGACGTCGCACAGGTTAGGAATGCATGATGCAATTAGGAACACATAGACAATCTCATCTAGCGCAGGTATCTTCCGTGTTTTTAATACCTGTATAACTAGATCCTCGCTGTGCGGAATTGTATCGAACACGTTTTCCAGGATGTCGGCTGCGATCCGGGTGCTGTTCGCGTCGCCCAGGAAATGGTACTTGATCCGACCAGTTGCATGCTTCACCATGGACCTGCGCAAGAAAATGCGGCGAGTTTGACCCGTGAGTGATGGCGTGGTTAGGGAAAATGCGAGACTGTTGTATATAGGCGTCCACGAGGGTTCTCGTATCACTTGTGTTTGGCTCGATTTAGAAGCCAGGTGCATTTTTACGGTCGCAAACGCTGCTACCGACAATGGGAGGCATTTCTTGGTAACAGCAAACACGAGTTTGAAAGCTCTCACCACGACTGGACACTAATATTTTGTTAATACCATGAAATAAAATCGAATTAGTTCTCGTACTGCAACTGGAAAGTCGAGATACCAACGCGAAACATATCGATACACCTTCGCATGAGATCGGTAAAACGACATTTAAAATTAAAAAGCATGCTTTTATAACGCACGCGATGCGATAACACGACAAATTATTGTAACAGGGAACAAACCTAATGTTGGCTCGAAGTTGCTGTTGAAGCAGGTCATTCTTCTCAGCTTTAGCAAAGAACATGAGGATGTGAACTGTTTCCGGCTGTCCGACAGGTTTTCTGCTCTGCTTCTGCTCTTGCAGAATACTGCAGTAGAGTATGATGGCGAGGGCACTTACCCATAGCAAGATACGTACTCTTCTGCGACATACTGTAATAAAAAATGATTCTCTCCGTTACCGCACCATTAATATTACCGTAAAACAATCACCGTAAACCAGTTACTCTCAATCTCTTACTCTTATTCCGTACAGACTTCAAATTTGATCCTACATCAAACTAGTCCGGGCCAGGCGAGCGCCAAACATTTGCAGTGTGTACACGCTATCCCGGACAAAATAGGTTGATAGTCCGGACAGTTAGCCTCATGAATACTATTACTATTACTATTACTATTACTATTACTATTACTATTACTATTACTATTACTATTACTATTACTATTACTATTACTATTACTATTACTATTACTATTACGATTACGATTACTATACCTACCACCTAGTGTGCAATGCATGGCAGACCTACCCAGAGATAGAGTTACCACAAATCAGCCACCATTCACTAAAGTGGGTGTTGTCTATTTCGGCCCACTCAATGTGAAGAGAGCTAGGAAAACCGAGGTGAAGAGATATGAGTGCCTATTCACGTGCCTAGCCACTCGATCAGTGCACCTTGAGGTTGCTTGCAGCCTTGAACCTGATTCGTTCATCAACGCACTACAACGATTTATTGCACGACGAGGGAACCCAAAGACCATCAGATCCGATATGGAACCAACTTCGTTGAGGCTAAGCGGGAGTTACATGAAGCCATAAAAAAGTGGAATCAGCAGAAGATAGCCAACTATCTACTACAACAAAACGTACAGTGGATATTCAACCCACCAGCAGCCTCCCATATGGGTGGAGTATGGGAAAGGCAAATCAGAACCGTCCGAGCTGTCCTCTCGGGCATCGTCAGCCAGCAAACCATCGACGACGAGAGACTATCAACTTTATTCTGCATAGTTGAAGGCATTGTCAATGGTAGACCACTAACCGAAAGCTCTCAGACGAACCCTAACGGACCCGGTCCACCTTTAACACCGAACCAACCTGCTGACTGCCTGAGATCTGGGGACAGACTTAACACCCGGAAGGTACTGTCAGCAGAAAGACTTTATAGACAGAGATGGCCGCCAAGTCCAGTACTTTAGCGAGTATTTAATGGACGCAGGTGGTGATATAAGCATGGAATCTGCCCACCTACGAGAGAGGCAGAAGTGGACTGAAGCGCGAGAGGAACCTTCCAGAAGGGGAGACTTGGGCATTTTCGTTGCAATGAGACTATCCCACGTTACCAGTGGCCTTTGGGGCTTAATCACCCAAACTGGACCCTCCGTTAATGGATTTGTCAGTGCTGCTGCTGCAAGTCACTAGGACACAGAACGGACTATACACGAGACCTAGTGCGCACAGCTGTGCCTACTTGAAGCGGAGTAGATGTTATTTAAGCGACATACGCACTGGAAGAGGATGACCTTTAGCTGCTGCCCATTGGACTGTATAAACGAGTTGCTGTTGGCTTCCATTTACTTAGCGGAAATGACCCCCCCCCGGCCCGGGGGCCCACCCCCGCTGCCCCCTCGACTCCAGCCTCCTCGGCAAAGAGTCCGCACCGCTGTCTCCCAGGCTCCACTCTCGCCGCTACGCCCGGTTACCGCGCCGCCACTGCACCTTCTTATTACTCGCCCACAGCACGCGCTCCTCTGATACGCGCTCCACGCCTCTGCCTCACAGCGGATGTGACGCGCGCTGCCTCACCTTATCGCCATTGATGGCCAAACAGGGCCCCAAAACCCCTGCATGCCCAGCGCACCCCCCCCCCATCTCTCCGCACAGCTCACGCATACCACCTGCATCCTCCCCTTAGTCCCACTCATCTCCTCTCCCCCATGGATACGCCGGCACTCAGCCTGAGCCCTATTCGCGCCCCCCCCCCACCTTAACATTCGCCCCACCCAGCTGCCCCCGCCCCCAGAGCGCCCATCTCCACACCACCTCCCGCTCACCACCCGCTCGCATCCCTGCGCGCCGCGATCTGTTGCCCCACAAACTTTCAAATGAAAAATAAGAAAAACGCGACTTATTCGTCATATATTCTCAAATTAGCTATCAGAAAAAACTCTTGATCAATACTTAAGCAGCTCTCTGTACAATATGGGATATGGTTATAGGAGATCATGTCTTGGACAGCTAACGGAACGCAGAAATACCACGAAAGAAATAATTTTTTACGTGACCGTCACGACGTCCCACGTGCTCACGCCCTAGCCTCCGCGCGCCCCCCTACTTCCTACCAATTCTATACATCACCACTTCGTTCGTCTACCCCATTCGTATGAAACACACACCAAGAAGGCCTAAGCATGATCGAACACATGACTCTGCACAACATGCACTGCCACACCACTGCAAACGCATATATATCTATCCTATATACGCCCCTCAAGATATATAAATTTATTTATTTATAACCGGCATACTACCGGTACTAGCTCTCATCACCCCATACCATAGGCTACACTCAATCACTACACTCTACGTCCTACTATAATACCCTCACTCAGACATATTATCTTCACTCTGCCAACAGGCTGCCCCCCACCCCCCACCCGCTCGCTAGCCCCCCCATAACTTCACATATCACTCACCTACGTCTACCCCCCCCCCCCACCCCGGTCCCCACCTCCCCACGTACCCTTCAGGCCCTCCATTCACCCCCATATCACTACTATCATCACCCCTGAATCGATGCAGCCCCATGAAAGATTAGCACCGCCACTTGATAAAACGCTTCTATCTGGGACAGACTATTATTCAGGCTCTTAACGGTACAATATAGCCACTACTGTCTAGACACTACATTATATAGGCCTACATATTAGCATATATCGATACTAGCAATAAATATAGCACTCCATAATGCCATTATATAAATGATCTACACCTACTACTCGCCTCATAGCATATACCCAGAAGACACAACCAGCCGCACACGCGCCATATCTGGCCCAACTAATCGCGCTTCAATCCTTGGCCAACCAATACGGCATAACTATTCGGCCGCATCTGCCAATATGCGGCCCTGACCCCGGCTTTAGCACTTTTGCGCCCCGACATTGGGTTAAACTGGGCTCCAGGTTGGCAGGAAGTAATGGCATCGGCGGCTAAATGATTACACTTTCCTTGATATCGAGTGTTGTGGCTGGGCCATCTTTGAATGGAAAAGATTGTACTTATTAATTATTCTGAGCGTTTCAAATAAAAATTGTATTAAAATGTCCTCGAAAATGCATAATTTAAACATTTGAGCCTAAACATTGCATCGTCCCGCCGGCCAACACAGACGTCGGCCTTGGCGATGGCACGCGATACCTCCCGGCTCCGCACTGCGTGTAGCAGGCGTGACCATTTCTCTTCTGGAGCGTATGTGCAATGTGGTAACCAGGCCACGCTGGGCAAACACCGCCTGACGGTACGCGGGGGGGGGGGGGGGGGGTGTCCGCCACGCCGGCCGTTCCCACTCGTCGCACGGCAAGCCAGGCAGCGCGGAACACGCGACCGCACTCGTAGGCGTGCTCCTCGGCCGAGCCATGCGCGGACTCGAGCGATCTCGGAGCAGCCACGCGATGGAGACGACCCAGCACATTCCGCGCGCGTATCGCCACGAGCGTGGTTTCAGCTGCGGCGCCGCGACGCCAGACGACCTGTGCGTTCGTGCTCGCAGCAACGTCGATCGGCTGGAGACGGAAAGCGCGCCGAGCTTGCCGACGATCACTGATGACCAAGCTCGCTGCCTCACTCAGCATCCAAGAATCGTCAGGACGATGCCTGCTGCCTGCTGCCTTCCCTGACCCACCTACCTGCGTCTTTCACCGCTGCGGCCTCGTTTGCTTCGCAACGGCCAACGGACCGGACGCCATTTGCGGCAGAATCTTCTCAAGTCGTATCCGGGGCGTGGTTTCGGGCGGCCGAGGGTTTGAACTCTTTCTAATCNAGAGAGCGAAGGAACGCAGACTACGACAAAGACCCGCTACTACGGCTAGAGTCTGATGTCCCTCAGCGTACTGCCGAACGTACCCTGCGGTACGGCTTCGCACGTAACGCAAACGTACCCTGGTAACTATCTGATATGCCGTTAGAGTTTAGGTAGCGGTCACAGGCACTTTAAACGCTTTCAATAAAATATAAAGCCCTAGATAAATGACGAAATCTAATACTAGTAGTACAAAATTCTTAATGTTTCTATACTCTCTTTCACCTATTATTGCCGACAGTTCTGTCAATGCCCGTGCTAAATGCTTATATATGCCACACACACTACCGCCGCCGGCTCACGTGTCGCCACAGTGACTCTTAATAATATACCGTCGTCGTTGCGGCGTCGCCTAACGCTGCGAGCTGCCGCGGAGCGCATTTTTCTCGTAAAGGGGCAGGAGGGGGATTCCAAAATTTTCGCTCCCGTATTGTTGTTCACCAGGGCGCTTTATGAAAGCGACGCCGCCACGCGAGCATCCTCGCCCGCTCCGTGTATTTTTTTTCGCTGGTGTGTGTGTGTGAGTGTGTGTGTGAATGTGTGTGTGTGTGTGTGTGTCGTGCTGTGGTGTGTGTGTTGGGCTGTGTGTAGTGGTGTTGTGTGTGTGTGTGTGCTTGCTGTGTGTGCTGTGTGTGTGTGTTGTGTGTGTGTGTTTGTGTGTGGCTGTCTGGGTGCCACGTGTGTCTGTGTCCGTGTGTGTGCGTGCGGTGCGTGACTGCGTGTTTTCGTTAGCAAGTTCTAGGCGTCGTTTGTCGAAATCCTCGTGTCTGCTCCAGTTAACACTCTCATCACTCTCTCACTCAGCTCGTCTCTCTCTCTCTCTCTCTCTCCTCTCTCCTCTCTCTCTCTCTCGTCTCTTCTTGCTCCCTCTCTCTGTCACTCGCGTCTCGTCGCTCTTCTCACCTAACTACTCGCTATCTTTTTTCATTTCTTTCTCTCTCTCGCGTTTCCCCGTCTAAATCTCGCTATCCCTTGTCTTGTGACTCTTTCCGCTCCCCATTATCTCTCTCTCTCTCTTCTTCTCTGCGCACTTTCACTTACTCGCGCTCACTATCATTCTCTCTCTACTAATCCATCCATTCATCCATTCATCTATACATACATCCATACGCTCTCTCCCTCCCTCTCTCTCTCTCTCTCTCTCTCTCTCTCTCTCTCTCTTCTCTCTCTCTCTGCGCTCTCGCTAGGCGAAATCTACACTATGTTTACCATGGCGTCGAGCGCTTCCACGCTCTTATACCAATCGCGCGACGGCCAGTTTTAAGGACTGTGTGACGAGATAGCAGTCTGTTATTCCGGCGAACTATGTTATTTCGTCATGCCACAGCCATGATCTGCAATGTGGATTGCTACCGGAATGCGCGGGAGAAATGATGGCGCAATTTATTAGTCTGCGAGCCACAACTCACCGCCTTCTCCTGTCAAACATGTGCAGCATCAGATGCGAAAGCGAAAGACGCGAAGAAAATGAAGCAAGAAAGTAAGGAAAAAAAAGAAGGCAGCAAAGGAAACAAAATGAGAAAGAAGGAAAATGAAGAATGAAAGAAGTAAAGAAGCGCATCAGAGTAGGAAATGGCAGTAGAAAAATCGCGTGAACGAGAAAAAAAATCGTTACGAGAGCTGCGTAGTCTCTCGTATACTTCTCTAGCGCTTCTACAATTATAACTGGGGGGGGGCAACAGAGCGAAACGTAAGAATAATCGGGAAAGCTGTTTAAAAATGCGTACATGCTTTCATGCTAACATAAGTCATTATCGCCACTCTATTAACAAAACAATAAAAGGCGACCAAACTAAGCACGACGTTAACACTATAAGTATAATTAAATTATAACTTAAAATATATATTTAGTAAACATTAATGAGAAAGCGAGCAAACAATTCATGACAACTGACAATTTTAACTAGTGTGTTAGAGTTCACCAGCACACGCCACGTGATGTTAGAGAATTTGGAGAAAACACTAGCCAGAATTAACTGGCGCCAGTGAGTTCTCATATCATATAGGGGCCAAACTAAGAGAACGCGAAAAGCACACAACTACCGCGCAGCTGCATATATACCACACCCTGCGTAAAACAATCGCCCGAAAATTCGTAGTTCTCTTTCTTTTTATTCTTCGCTTTTCTCTATTGCAAATACGTGAGCTTTTCCGACAAGGAGGTATGTATATCTCAGGCATGCTATGTATGTGGGCTCTGCACAATCTTACCGCGGCTATGTGAGATAGATTCCATGGCGTATTAATTTTATCCTCCGCACGAAGTGTAGCGGAGGGTATTGTTTTTGGCTCGTTTGTATGTGTGCATAGAATTCATCGCGTATTTGTTGGTAAGCGCACATTCCACATCTGTCGTTGACACACCTGCGCTGACATTGAAAGCACAATCATGACGTTAGTTTATTAATTCGACAGCCCTCGTTTCTGAGATTCTAAATACTTTCAGACAGTATTGTTTCGACTGGAACGATATTTGTCTACGCGACCAAGGGCAGTAATAGCACCCTGTATCCGCGTGGTACCGAATGCAACGTGTGCACGAGAATATAAGATGGGAAAATCTGCATCATATTTATTCTTTTATTCTTCGTTCAACTCACAAACATACATTTATTATTCGCGCGATGACGAATCCCCTATGTAACGCCACGAGCACAATATATAAAGAGCACTTATACAAATACAATATACACAAAATACAACATATACAACACGATTAAACCGGAATCTTGCTCTTTTACTCGCTGGCTGCTGTATCCTGCCACAGGCAGAGCGAAGGACTATAGTTTTAGAGCTGCATACCAGCCTGCTCACACTGCATCAAGAGCTAATAAATACCGAATAGCAATAAATAGCTATACCGAATAGGTATTTATTAGCTCACACTGCATCTATATATATATGAACACTGCGTGCGGGTGTTGAATACATATAGATGTAGCGTGAGCGGGTGGACATGATACTGCATCCAGTGATTTTAGCGAACTTTCTTTACGTCTGGCAATCCTAATGGGTAGAGATAAGTAAATAACTATTAAGGGATTCAACCCATTGCTAGCAGTCCCCGAATGGCATACACTCCGAATGTTCTTTTATCATAAATGCTCTTAATTGAATAGCGTTAGGGGCTTGAAACAGCAACGAAGTTTCGCGTTGCAACGTGGACATTTATTAAGCTCATCTATAGCTACGGAGCGCCATTTACAATATTATCTTTTAAATGCGGACTATATATTTTGTAAACTGTTTTCCCAAATGGAGTGCAACTAAAGTTGCTCACAACTTTCCTATAAGTTTCTCCCTTTCACTGCTGAATACTTTTTTACATGTTCGCCCCTGTGTGCTGAATACTTTTTTGCAACGAAGCAAATTTCATGTATATGCATTTAAAAAAATCATATCAAATAAACCGCTTAATATATCAGCCTAATTTTATAATTAATTATACTTGAGGTGTCCTTCTTTCTATTTCTGCAAAAAAGTGGTCTGAATTTTTTTTGGGGGGGAGGAAAGGTTTGTCATTATAATATATGACTTTTTTCAAACAACTAGTCAACAACCAAATTCCGCTGTGTGAATTATTGAAATTTATTCCAATTTAAAAGTTTGTTCCACAGTAATAGTTGAAGATCTCACTCTTGAATTATTATAAGATTTATTATAATAAAATACAAACTATAGTGCCGCAAATAAAGTGCAAAACTTACTACAGAGTACACTCAGTACAGTATAATTATTATGCTTGCTCCTCCACCGCCCGTAGCTATGCTTAAAAAAATCTAAAAATTCTCAGAAGATGGAGCGACAGTGTCATACGATCGATTGTGTACTGTATGCGTTTGCATTGGAACGCTACCGGCCCATTGTTGTGACCATGGCTACAACCCGGCGTCAGCCGGGTCCCGCGCATATCAAGTCATGCACGATGTCCCGGCCACGGCCGGGACCCGCAGTGAAAGGGTTTTAATTAATAATCATATACAAAGCATAATATCAATCTGCCAAATACAATACACGTCGTTGCTATTAAACTAGAATTGCGGAGCCGCACGACACAACATGCACATACGCGCTCGGTTACAACTCAGCTTCATTCCTTCGATCGGCCTCCTTCACCATCCATTGAAGGTTTTGCGTTTTGAAGCCAGGGGTTTGTTTGACGTTGTTCTTGTACAGGCGCAGTGTACTGTCACTCGGTAACACCAAAAACCCTGACTCCCTTAAGTCTCGGTATGCCTGTGGGGACCGTACCCACATAGACAAGCAAATACTGATAACAGCTGGGTCCCACTTGCGTTGACAGACATTTTCAGTATTGAAATTGTTCAACTGACTTTGCAAAAGTGTCTTAAATCCATCTGTGCAGTTTGGCGCCACTTCCTTTAGGATTTCAAAGAGGTCCTCGTGGCTTTTCTTGCTCAAGTCTAAAGATGGTTTTAATTCTGTATCATCATTAACCAAATTATTGTTTTCTTTGTTTGTTGACAACATTTTATAGCGATTGATGCTGTCCCTACATTTCCTGCATAGTCCGATACTCCTACTTGTGAATGGCAACACCAGCTCACATTTGCGAGATTTTATTCTTTTCGAACTGGATTCACCAAACGTTGTACTCCACACTTGCTGAATCAAAGTCTTCCCAGAAATTTCTTCCTGGTAGTCGATTCCCTTACAGAAAACCATGTTTTGTATTGCATTGAGTAGTCCATTTACGTTGCCTTGATTGAGGACAAATTTTTCACTCATCCCCAAGTCCTGCGCTGCTACCTTCACACCATCCACAAACAATGTCAATATTGTCTCCTCAATTTTCATATTGACACACAATGTTTTGCCATCAATAACATGATTAGTTCGGACGTTTATACTGGTGGCAGTATCAGTACCAGATCCTTGCAAAACTACAACATCGCAGTAATACGGGTACTCCACCTCACCAGGCTGAAAGGTCTCTTTCTCCTCCATACACTCTATTCCATACAGCTTGGATCTATGGCCTTGGTCCCTCGTGACAGCTGGGAACAGTTTCGATAGGTTCTCGCTGAAGCAGGTCTCTGTAGCTGGTACCAATATTTTGTGTATCTCGCAGTATATTGAGTATTTTTCATACATATGACTGAACTTGACACTGGTTGTGTGGTCTGTGGCCTCACGGATATGGCACATGAGCCTGAAAAATAAAACATAAATTTTGTCAGATGACCAGTTAAACAACTTTCCCACCATGGATCACAGCGCATCAATAGTCGCATTGATTACTTTCTAATAATATTTGAGTTTTTTTTAAATTACAGGAAGATAGCCGAAGGATTGAAGAGTGATGGGGGGAGAAGAGTGGCGGTTACGAGTAGTACTGGAATGGCGAGCCTGTTACTCAACGATGCAACAACACTGCACCACTGGGTGGGATTACAAGATGGACGTTACGAAAACGAGGAATTGCTGGATCTCATTCAGCATGACCGGCATTGGTCTGGATGTGCCGATCGCATTAAAAACACAGATGTCCTCATTCTAGACGAAATCTCGATGATATCCAGGCGGATCTTCGAACAGACTGAGTATATCTGTAGGAATATAAGGGATGAAAACAAGTTCTTTGGGGGACTCCAGTTGATAGGGGGTGGTGACTACATGCAGTTGCCGCCTGTGCCATCGAGAATTTATGGTGACTTTGGGGAGTACTCTTTTTCATCGAAAAACTTTGCGAAGTGTTTCCCGCACCATGTGAATTTGAATGAAGTTGTTCGACAGGATGAACCTGCACTGGTTCTAGCTGTTCAAGAGGTCTGTTGTGGATCTCCCTCTCTGGAAACTATTGATTTACTGAAATCATTGCAGAGACCGATACACGGTCCAAATCCAGTACTGATTTGCAGCACGAATTTGGATGTGCTGTATTACAATTTAGATGGACTGAAACGGCTGCAGGGACCGGAGAAAAGCTACAGAGCCGTCGATACTGGACAGACAAAGTATCTTAAGACGTGTGCTGCGCCGAAAGTGTTGTCTTTGAAACGTGGTAGTCCTGTCATATTAATC
>NW_014578934.1:25408-35392 GCF_000485595.1 Priapulus caudatus
TTCGCAACCTAAACATCGACGGAGCATCATTGAAGCATCCAGAGGAGGTATACGCATTCTACAGAAATGCAACGGATCCTGCTGTTGCACCACCCGAGGATCTGTCCTGTTGTCAGTTTCACGTGGAAATTGATGAAGGTGAGGCTATCAAAATAAACGGCTACATGACTTTTCATCCCCGGACTTGCATCCCCATCAAGTCACATCAGAAAAATATAGTTTCATCATTTGGTTTGTGTAGTTGGGGGGAGGTACCTCAATATGAATTCTACATACACGCCACATTTTTGCCAAGTAAAGCATTCAAAATTATTTATGTTCATTGTGTCGGTGTTGTGGTCTCAATATTTAAAAAAAATGTAATTACTCTTTTTAGCTCCTGGTGGCACTGCTGATCCTGCAACGACTTCTGACCATGATATTGCAACTTCGGAACTACAAGATGTTGTAACGTCAAATGTGACCATGAGAGAGTTTCCATGGGATATGGAAAACTTCATGGAGGAAGTGTTGCCATCACAGGGAGAACCTCAGCAAACTGAATTGGTCAGGACCTTGATGTACTTTCTAAAAGAAAGGAAGGATGCCTTGCATTCTTTCCTTTTATATGCATACACGAAGTGTCTTTCTTTCCAAAAGGAGTGCAAGGAAGGTTCAACATCAGCAGATTGGGCCAAAGCCTACAGTATGGAAGGAATGTATGGATTTCTCGTATCACCTGAGTACTTGACGAACTGTGTTGACCTATTTGGTCAAGTAAATCTGCGTTCGAAGTGCTGCACCATGATTGTGCAAAGCATCATGAGTCGAATTGTTCGAGAAAGAAGTGCAGCTGTGGTAGAGAGTCAAAAAAACTCTCCAGCTCCTTCAGCCAGTGGGCGTGTTCTCGATCAATTTGATGGTGCCATGCAGTCCAAGATAAGATATCTTGGAGGTGCGGCTGTGGCGAAGCTATCGTGGAGAGTCGGAGAAGGATTAAAGAGGGGGGGTACATCCAAAGCTAGGAGCATTGGATTCACAGAAAAAGTGCTGTTGTCACAGCTAATGACACCTGAAGCCGTAGTGCAGGAAACAAGCCAGTTTCAAGAGAGCCTTGTGGAAACTGCACTTCGCCAGGGCATGACACGTGGCCTGACCAATATAACCGACGAGACATTTTCATTCTTTGTGGAGATATTCAGTATGCTTCGTGGTATCATTACCACGAAAAATTTTCATCTGTATGGTGAAGCCGTATTGCAAATGGGCCGCAATACTATTGTCACCCATGAGAACCTCATACAATCATGGTTTGACTTGTTCAGGATGCCAGACAATGTGGATGAGGACATTGCATGTGCATGTGCACTAGACTTATTTGAGAAAATAACATACTACTATGCTAAAGTAGTATTCAGTGACAATCTGTCTGTGTTCAAGGAATCACTTCCAAGGAAGAAGAAGCTTGCGCTGAGGCCAAAATTGGCTTCATTGGGAGAAAAGGCGAAGCAGAAAAGTGATGAAGATGAAAGTGCATATCCATGTGGTAAATGTGGTGAGACGTGTGTGGCAAACCCTTCCAAAGTCGAGGAGGAAAGTATTGCCTGTGACGATTGTGGGAAGTGGTTTCACTATCCATGTGAGAACATTTGTGGGAACGAACCATTCCTCAGCCGCAAGCGCGCAAAATGGTTTTGTACCTTTTGTGCTGGGAAAGGAAAAGGGAAAGGGAAAGGGAAGCGGTCCAAATAGTGCTCAGTAGGGGTGAGTATTGCGACCATAAACCGTATTGCAATATATTGCAATACGACAAAACCGTATTGCAATATTTTCAATACGTAGATTGGGAAGTGTATACGATGCAGTGATTATAGTAACATTTGATGGTTTAATTATCGATCATATATTGATATTATTGACATGGATGTTTAATTTTCTCAATGTTTTGCTTGAGAAAGAGAAGCACGGCAATGTTTTCCGCTGACAGTGCAGCGCCTCTGTGCCGTACGAATGCTCACCCGCTGTGAGCTGAAATGCGTCTCGGAAAGCACTGAACTAGGCTGAAAGTAACCAATACCCGCTGCTGCATTAATTGGCTAATACTGGATTACTGAAACTTGAAACTGAAACTGAAGACTGAAAGCTGAAACTGAAACAAGTGGTGGCCGTGCTTCAGGTGCTTGTATCAGCGCCGGCGCGCGGCGGCACTCAGGTGAGCATAGACACTACTAGTATATGAGACGCTCCCTAGTTGGGCCGGTGGCTCTCTGGCTCTGCTACACGTCTGCGCCTCACTCTTGCCCGTGAGCAGTAGTACCGCGGCAGCTGCTCCATGGCAGTGGTCGCTTACCAGTAATACTGTATGTCGTGAGGCATTGTGCTTATCGTAATATATAACACCGCCAGTGATAATTTTCGAGCTCATGAACATAATCGAGTTTTCAAAATATTATTGCAATATACCGTATATACCGGTATAGTCGTTACACCCCTAGTGGCTCAAGTCAGTCATAAGCTATTCTAGTCTGGAATTGGCAATCCAGATTCAGTGTCAAAAATCTGAAGTTATGGGAGTCTATGGCGCATGTTTTAATCAATTTTATACAACATCGATAATCACAAATAATAAATGATATAATGTGTATACAATACTTACCAGGTATCTACATCTGTATATCTTAGATGGCATCTTGTATAGCATGGTTTCAAAAACGGGGGAAAATTATTCCGAACTGTGGAAGCTGGTTAACCGCACACGGAATGAGCCTGTCTTGGACTTTCGCGGCTGTTTTGTAACCATGGTCACACACGGACGGTAACGACTCAAAATAAACATAACATTTAACAGAAAAAAGAGAAGACTGAATAGAGTAGTTAACTGTCAATGTAAATAAGTTATTATTGTCATATGGATTAAACATTTGTCATTCCCCCCACTTTAATAAATTAATATCGTGTCGAATTCATGTGTCAAGTATTGCAAAACACACAATTGATCCGCGATAATTTCAAAATGAGCGGGCACCGCCGCTGATATTTCGGTGCGGACCATGCCGAGAATGTGTTATGTGAACTTTTCGATTTTTGGCGCCTTTTCGACGTTGTTATATTTTTTCTGATTTGTGCTGAATTCAAAACGGTACAATCGGTAAATTATGGTTTAGTGAAGACGATTGGCCACAAAAGAAGTTATTGATACAGGTTAAGGTATTAAATGTGCGTATATTTAACATACGGGGGCCAAGACGAAGCTGGCATATTTACGGCTTCAAAACCAGTGGCTCTGCGTTAATGTTACCTTCCGTTCGCTTTAATATAGACTTATAATTTTTCGAAACTTGAAGCCTCCAAGGCTGTGCTCATAGGACTCTACAACGCCTATGCTGTCGATGTGAATACAAACGGTTTCACCGTCTTACGCCGCACGCCTATCGGGAAGCTGCTTAGTGATACTGGAGCTAGGCACAAGCTTTGTCGCATAGTTTGGTAGTCTAGTCTTGCCGCCCGGTTGTTCGGGAGAGCGAGAGAACGAGTACTACGACAAAGACCCGTACTACGGCTAGAGTCTATGTCCCTCAGGGTACTGCCGGAACGTACCCTGGGTACGGTTCGGTATACCGAAACGTACCCTGGTAACTATCTGATATGGTTAGAGTTATAGGGTTAGGGTCACAGGCACTTGAAACGTTTCAATAAAATATAAATGCTAGATAAATACGAAATCTAATACTAGTAGTACAAAATATCTTAATGTTTCTATACTCTCTTCTTCACTATTATTGCCGACAGTTTGCCTGTCAATGCCGTGTAAAGCCTATATAATTGCACACCACACTACCGCCGCCGCTCACTGTGCCACAGTCACTATCCACAGCACGCGTGACTCTAATATATATACCGTACGGATTCGTCGCGGGTCGTAAACGCTGCCGGCTGCCGGAAAAAAGAAGACGAATTTTATTCTCGTTAGCTTCCAAACTTTTTCGCTCCCGTAATTGTTGTTCCAGTGGCGCTATAGAAAGCTGACGGGAGCAAGAGATCGCTCGCGCTCCGTGTATTTTTCGTGCGTCGTCGTGTGCTGTGAGTGTGTGTTTGTGAATGTGTGTGTGTGTGTGTGTGTGCTGTGTGTGTGTGTGTGTGTGTGTCGTGTGTGTTGTGTGTGGTGTGTTGTGTTCGTGTGTGTGTGATAAAGATAAGAGATAAAGAAAAAAAATGTGTGGTGTGTGTTTGTGTGGTGTGTGTGGGTTGGGTTTTGTGTCTGTGTTCCGTTGTAGTGATGCGGTCGCGTGGTGACTGCGTGTTTTTCGTTAGCAACTTCAGGCGTCGGTTGTCGAAAATCCTCGTGTCTGTCGCAGTTACACTCTCTCACTCTCTCACTCAGTCTCTCTCTCTCTCTCTCTCTCTCTCTCTTCTCTTCTCGCTCTCCTCTTTCCTCTTGCTCCCTCTCTCTGTCACTCGGTCTCTCGCTCTCTCACCTACTACGTTCTTTTTCATTCTTTCTCTCTCTCGCGTTCTCCCTTATAAATCTCGCTATCCCTTGTTCGTTGTGACATCTTTCCCTCCCATTTCTCTCTCTTCTCTTCTTCTCGCGCACTTTCACTTTACTCGCGTCACATATTCATTCTCTACATCTATACTATCCATCCAAATTCAATCCATTTCATCTAAACATACATCCATACGTCTCTCCATCCCTCTCATACTCTCTCTCTCTCTCTCTCTCTCTCTCATCTCTCCTCTCTCTCTTAGCTCTCTCTAGGCGAAATCTAACACTATGTTATTACCATGGCTGATGAGCGTTCCACGCTCTAATATACCAATCGCCCGCGGCGGCAGTTTTAGGACTGTGCTGCGATAGCGTCTGTTATTCCGGGCCAACTAATGTTATTTACGTCAAATGCACACCAGATGAGCTGCAATGTGGAGTATGTACACGGAATGGTCGGCAGAAATGAGGCGCAAATTTAATACGATCATGCGAGCACAACTCTAACGCCTTCTCCTGTCAACTATGTGCAGCATCAGAGCGAAGGAAAGGACGGAAGAAAATAAAGAAAAGAAAGTAAGGAAAAAAAGAAGGAAGGAAAGAACAAATGAAAAAGAGGAAATGAGAATGAAAGAAGGAAGAAGGCGGATCAGAGTGGAAATGGCGAAGTAGAAACAGAGTTAACGAGAAAAAATCGTATACGAGGTGCGTAGTCTCCTGATAATACTTCTCTAGCGCCTTCTACAATTAAACTGTAACAGAGCGAAACGTAGAATAATCGTGAAAAAGTGTTTAAAAATGGCGTACATGTTCATGTAACTAAGTATTATCGCCACTCTATTAACAAAACAATAAAAGCGGACCAACTAACCACGGACGTTAACACTATAAGTAAATTATAATTCATATTAAATATATATTAGTAACATTAATGAGTTGAAGCGGGGGCAACAAGTCATGACAACTGACAATTTTAATAGTTGTTAGAGTTCACACAGCACTTGCATGTTAGAATTTTGGAGAAACACTGCCAGAATACTGGCGCCAGATGAGTTCTCATATCATATAGGGGCCAACTAAGAGAACGCGAACAAGCACACAATTACCGCGCAGCTGCATATATACCACACCCTGCGTAAAAAATCGGAAAATTGTAGATTCTCTTTTTTTTATCTTCGCTTTTCGCTCTATTGCAAATACGTGAGCTTTTCCGACAAGGGGAGGTATGTATATCTCTGGATGCTATGTATGTAGGGCTTCTGCACAATCTTACCGCGGCTATGTGGTTAGAATTCCATGGGCTATAATTTTATCCTCCGCTACGAAGGTAGCGGGAGGCGTATTGTTTTTTGGCGCGTTTGTTGGTGCATAGAATACATCGCCTATTGTTGGTAAGCGCACTTCCCACATCTGTCGTTGACACACCTGCGCTGACATTGAAAGCCAAATCATGACGTTAGTTTATTTAATTCGACAGCCCTCGCTTTCTGAGATTCTAAATACTTTCAGACAGTATTGTTCGACCTGCCGAACGTATTTGTCTACGCGACAAGGGCAGTAATGCACCTGGTATCCGGTCGATACGATGCAACGTGTGCACGGAATTTAGATGGGAATCTGCATCATATTTATTTCTTTTATTCTTCGTTCAACTCAAAACATAATATTTATTCGCGCGGGTTACGAATCCCCTATGATTAACGCACGAGCACAATATATAAAAGCACTTATACAAATAAATATACACAATAATTACAACATATACAACACGCATTAAACCGGAATCTTGCTCTTTTATCTCGCCTGGCTGCTGTATCCTGCCACAGCCGCCCAGACGAAGCGATAGTCTTTAGAGCTGCATACCAGCCTGCTCACACTGCATCAAGACGCTAATAAATACGTAATAAGCAATAAATGAGCTATACGAATAGGTATTTATTATTAGCTCACACCTGCATCGTACTATCATATAATGACACAACACGCCATACTCGTGCCGGTTGTGAATCATGATACTGTAGCCCCGTGACGGGGTGGACATGATAGCTGATCCAGTGATTTTAGCCAACTTTCTTTACCGTCGGCCAATCCTAATGGCGTAGAGATAAGTAAATAACTATTAAGGATTCAACCCCATTGCCTAGCCAGTCCTCCGAAATGCTACACTCCGAATGTTCTTTTATCATTAAAAATGCTCTTAATTGTCAATAGGCGTTAGGGGCTTGAAACAGAACGAAGTTTCGCGTTGCAAGTGGACAATTTATTAAAGCTCAATCTATAGCTACGGAGGCGCCTTTTACAATATTATCTTTTAATGGACGGGACTATATATTTTTTTAACTGTTTCCAAATGGAGTGCCACTATAGTTCGCTCACAACTTTTCCTATAAGGTTTCTCCCTTCACTGCTGCAATACTTTTTTACACTGTCGCCTGTGTGCTAATACTCTTTTTTGCAACGACAGCAAATGTTCATGGATTATGCATTTTAAAAAAATCATATCAAACATAAACCCGCTTAATATATCAGCCTAAGTTTTATTAATGTATACTTGAGCGGTGTCCTGTCTTTCTATTCGTGCAAAAAGTGGTGCGTCTTGAATTTTCTTTTTTGGCGGGGGAAGGAAAGGTTGTCATCTATAATGATATGACTTTTTTCATAACAACTAGTAACAACCAAATTCCGCTGTGTGAATTATTGAAATTTTATTCAATTGAAAGTGTGTCCACAGTTAATAGTTGAAGATCTCACTCTTGACATTATTATAAGATTTATTATAATAAAATATACAGATATAGTGCCGGCAAATAAAGTGCAAAACTTTACTACAGACAGTACACTCAGTACAGTATAATTATATATGCTTGCTCCTCCACCGCCGTAAGCTATTGCTTAAAAAAATCTAAAAAATCTACAGAAGATGGAGACATGTCAGTACCGCTATCGGATTGCTGCTACTGTATTGCTGTTTGCATTCGTGCGACGCTACCGCCCATTTGTGACCATGGCTAAAACCGGCGTCAGCCGGGTCGCCGATATCAAGTCATGCACGATCGTCCCGGCACGGCCCGGGACCCGCCAGTGAAAGGGTTTTAATATAGTTGTAAATCATAATACAAAAGGCATAATATCAATCTGCAAAATACAAATACACGTCGTGCTATTAAACTAGAAATTGGACGGAGTCCGCACGACACAACATGCCCACATACGCGCTCGGTTACAACTCAGCTTCGCGGTGGAAATGCCGTCGGATGCACCTGGACAGTTGCCCGTGTCTGCGGTACAAGTTCACCGCTCCGTCACATCGGTTGAACAGTTTCGAACTAAGCCGAGGGCATGGTGATGGAGCGCGCATACTTGCGGCACAGCTGCCGATTCCACGTGCACGGCAGCGTGTGAAACAGTTCGGGATACTCCATGCCCAATATCGTCACCACTTCTTGGTCGCCGAGATGCGATTTCGTGAAATAGTACTTTCGCATTATATATCTCAGATTTCTCTCAGATACCGCCGCTTGATATTTCTTAGATTTCGACATGTGGTCGAGGTTGATAAGGTAGAGGCCACCATTGTAACCCGGTTTGCCACTAGGTGGCGGCATGCCCAGCCTGTCGTCACCAACAGCCTCGCGTGCCTTCGCAAACCTTTGATAATATACAGGTTGTTGCTCTTGAGCCAGCGCGAATATTGTCTCCTCTTTGAATTCATCAAACTCCCGCCAAAGTTTCCGAATGTCGTTCATTAATCTCATGTCGGCATCCACTTTGATGATGCGATCGACCTCAGACAGGTCAATGACCTTGTGAAGGGCAAACGGAATGAAGTAAAATATGTCGTTGAAGAGATTGTATTTCTTTCGGTAACTTTTAAACAACTGCTGAATAGGCCATACGTCGTGTCCTACTTTCGCGACGACCGATTCGACTTCGTATGTCTGCACCTGGTAACGGACCGTGAAAATATTCAGTGTATTATAATTTTCTAATTTCTAATTTATAAAGTTCGAACTTTTAATTGCCAATATCCAATTTCTAATTTCTAATGTTTAATTTCGAATTTCGAATTTCGAATATCTAATGTCTAATTTCTAATGTATAATTTCTTATTTCTTATTTCTTATTTCTTATTGCTAATTTCTAATTTCTAATTTCTAATTTCTAATCTTTAATTTCTAATTTCTAGCTTCTAATTTCTAATTTCTAACTTTTAACTTCTAATTTCCAACTTTTAATTTCTAATTTCAAATTTTTTACTTTCTTACTTTACTTTCTAAATTCCATTGTTCTACCTCCCCACATTAAATTTCGTTGCGAATGTTGCGAACGCTAACACGTTTTGACATGTGAGTCGGTATCCGCGGACGTCGCACAGGTTAGGAATGCATGATGCAATTAGGAATGCATAGACAATCTCATCTAGCGCAGGTATCTTCCGTGTTTCTAATACCTGTATGACTAGATCCTCTCCGTGCGGAATAGTATCGAACACGTTTTCCAGGATATCGGCTGCGATCCGGGTGCTGTTCGCGTCGCCCAGGAAATGGTACTTGATCCGACCAGTTGCATGCTTCACCAAAGACCTGCGTAAGAAAATGCGGTTGTCAGAGTTCGACCCGTAAGTTATGGCGTGGTTAGGAAAAATGCGAGACTGTTGTATATAGGCGTCCACGAGGGTTCTCGTATCACTTGTCTTTGGCTCGATTTAGAAGCCGGTGCATTTTTATGGTCGCAAACGCTGCTACAGGCATTTCTTGGGAACAGCAAACACGAGCGTGAAAGCTCTCACCAATACTGGACACTAATATTTTGTGAATACCATGAAATAAAATCGAATTAGTTCTCGTACTGCAACTGGAAAGTCGAGATACCGACGCGAAACATATCGATACAAGTTCGCACGAGATCGGTGAAACGCCATTTAAGATTAAAAAGCTTGCTGTCATGCTTTTATAACGCGCGCGATGCGATAACACAACGAATTATTGTAACGGGGAACGAACCTAATGTTGGCTCGAAGTTGCTGTTGAAGCTGGTCATTCTTCTCAGCTTTAGCGAAGAACATGAGGATGTGAACTGTTTCATGCTGTCCGACAGGTTTTCTGCTCTGCTCCTGCTCTTGCAGAATACTGCAGTAGAGTATGATGGCGAGGGCGCTTACCCATAGCAAGATACGTACTCTTTTGCGACATACTGTAATAAAAAATGATTCTCTCCGTTACCGCACCATTAATATTACCGTAAAACAATCACCGTAAACCAGTTACTCTCAATCTCTTACTCTTATTCCGTACAGACTTCAAATTTGATCCTACATCAAACTAGTCCGGGCCAGGCGCGCGCCAAACATTTGCAGTGTGTACACGCTATCCCGGACAAAATAGGTTGATAGTCCGGACAGTTACCCCCATGAATATTACTATTACTATTATTATTACTATTACTGTTACTGTTACTGTTACTGTTACTATTACTATTACTATTACTATTACTATTACTGTTACTATTACTATTACTAT
>NW_014578934.1:35414-37394 GCF_000485595.1 Priapulus caudatus
CCCTGGATTTGCGCCCCTGAGTGCAGTCCTCTGTGCCGTAACAATGTCACCCGCTGTACTGAATAGCCTCTCGGAAGGCACTGACGTAGCTGGAATACACAATACCCCTGCTGCATAATTGGCTAATACTGGATACTGAAACTGAAACTGAAACTGAAACTGAAACTGAAACTGAAACAGTGGGTGCTCGCTTCAGCTTGTATCACGCGCGCGCGGGCACTCAGGTGAGCATAGGCTATATATATAGACTCCCTAGTTGCCGTGCTCTCTGCCTCGCTCACACGTCTGCCTCACTCTGCCCGTGCAGTAGTACCGCGCAGTGCTCCATGCAGTGGTCGCTTACCAGTAATACTGTATGCGTCGTGCAGGCATTGTGCTTTCGTAATATATATACACCGCCAGTGCATAATTTTCGAGCCCATGAACAATATCGAGTTTTCAAAATATATTGCAATATACCGATATACCGGTATATCGTTACACCCCTAGTGCTCAGTCAGTCATAACTATTCTAGTCTGGAATTGCATCCAGATTAGTGTCAAAAATTGAAAGTTATGGGACGTATGCCATGTTTTATCAATTTTATACAAATGATAATACAAAATAATAAAATGATATAATGTTATACAATACTTACCAGGTAGCTACATCTGTATTCTTAGATGCCATCTTGTATAGATGGTTCAAAACGGGGAAAATTACTCGAACTTGTGGAAGCTGGTTAACCGCACACGGAAATGAGCTGTTTGAATTTCGCGGCTGTTGTTGTAACCATGGTCACACCACGGAGGTAACGACTCAAAATAAACATAACATTTAACAAAAAAAGAAAGACTGAATAGATATTTAACTGTATGTAATAAGTTTATTAGTGATATGGATTAAACATTTGTCATTTAATAAAATTAATAATGTCGAATTCATGTGTCAAGTATTGCACAACACACAATTATCCGCGATAATTTCAAATGAGCGGCCGCGCTGATATTCGGTGCGGACCATGCCGAGATGGTTAATGTGAACTTTTCGATTTTTGGCGCTTTCGACGTTGTTATATTTTTCTGATTTTGTGCTGAATCAAAACGGTTACAATCGGTAAATTATGGTTTTAGTGAAAGACGATTGCACAAAGAAGTATTTGATACAGGTTTAAAGGTAATTATGTGCGTATTTTTAACATACGGGGCCAAGACGAAGTGGCATATTTACGGCTTCAAAACAGTGGCTCTGCGTTAAGTACCTTCCGCTTCGCTCTTAATATAGACTTATAATTTTTCGAAACTTGAGCCTCCAAGGGCCTGTGTCCTGACAAAGCTGTCTATATGGCATGGCATGGCATGGCAAATCTGTCCATCTTTTACACCAAAAGCTTGCGGATAATCATTCGCATCTTCTGGCCCCGGACGATATCTCACGACCTGCTTGCGCAGTCTGGCCAGGAGAGCATGAGCACCATCATCATTCAAAGACACTAGAGGTGGCTCGGTCATGTCGTCAGAAGGGAGAATGACCATCAGCAAGACAGCCCTTCACTGGACACCTGAAGGCAGGCCCAGGTGCGGCAGGCCCAAAAATACATGGTGGGGAACTGTGGAGTCAGAGATGAAGACCCTTAAACATAGCTGGGGCACTATTGGCAGGCTGGCTAATGACAGACAGGGATGGAGTTCGTTAATTTGTTGCTGCCCTACATGCCAACAAGGAATAATGGACAAGAAGAAGACGAATATATTACACCCTTATTAAAATGATACAAGTACGTTGTAATCAAGGTAAGTTAATATGTATAGAATGCAAGTAACCTGTGGTTAAAATTAACACAAATCCACGGCCTGGGATTATGTAGTGCATTTCCATGCGAAATTGCGACCGGGGCTCGAACACTGGAGATCGTGATCCAAAGCCCATGGCTCTATAACCACTCTGTTTCTCATAAATGGATGACATCCCAAGTGGATTTAAAAACGGAGCAAAACTAA
>NW_014578934.1:38430-41069 GCF_000485595.1 Priapulus caudatus
CTATTACTATTACTATTACTATTACTATTACTATTACTATTACTATTACTATTACTATTACTATTACTATTACTATTACTATTACTATTACTACAGGCAAAGATCAGGGACCCGTTGTCAAAAACGAAATTAGTCTTAACATTAGTCTTAACATTGACTCCTACACCGTTGGCAGAAACATCGTAAAGTCACGAGAGAACGAAAAATCCCAGCAAATCTCCTCTTGACATTACGAGATCGTAGCACTCTCGCAACTTGGAAATCAAGATGAAAATAATTGCCATAATAGTGATATGATATTTTATATTAATTAGTAAAACATATTTTCCATGGAATTCAGAAACACCATTTATCTACCGATCGTGTACCAAAAAATTGATGTGATGTACAATGAATGTGTATGAATTAGAGTTTGTGATTAACTCTCATCTAATCAGCAGCCGTGTGACAGCAAATTATGAAGTTCCTGTTGCCGTAAGTATTCTCATAGCTGCGATGCGTTTCTGTCAACGCTATTCTCGTAACATTAACATTAGTCGTAAGCGTTATCCTAGCATTCACATTAGCCTTATCTTTACGATGTTTCTGACAACGGGCTATAATAATGTCTTTGTTCACTCCTGATATAATATATACGGCGCATATATTTACGGCACATAACGTTAATAGTTCTGCGTTGACAGTTACATGCCTCGGTGTAAATAACCTCATAACCTCATGAACAACGAGAATAAAACATCAACATTAACGCTTACTTACCCCTATCGTGACAAAGATGCGTTGCGCGGATGCTTGACAAGGCGTCCAGATAAGGCGCGTCCATGAGCACAGGATAGTGAAGCTGGAACTTTAGATAGGAATGGTTACGCTCGTTCGATACAACCGGGCCGTAGATGCAACATAGACAATGCAAAAAAGAATTCGCGTTTCGCGCTTAAAAGGAGCGAATTGGCTGTATGCCTGAAAGGAAATGAATTGGCTGTTGAACTGGTCGGACCTCAGCATCCCCGCGTTTCACACGCACAAACATATGAAACGCGAACGCACGATAGCAAGCTCGAACACTGCTTTACCATTCTTTCATTTTTGTTGCGTAGTAGCTCAACAGCTACTTCGACGCCTCATTCAACGACCTTCCGCATTCGAGGCGAGTACTCAACCATCACCGCGGTCCTCGGTGTGCGCATGCTCACCGACGCCCTCCAGCTTCGTCTGCTACTCTCGTTACGCGCGCGCGGGTAGCAGCATATCGCGGCGCGTCTGCGCGCATCAGCAGCGGTTCTACACGAGATGCGCGGCCGACGGCTACGCGTCATCTACTGCGTCGTCGCGCTGCTGTGTTGCGTCGCGTATCTACTGCGCTATTCGTCCATCGTCGGTGTCGCGCCCTGTGGCGACCGGACGCACCTAACCGGTTACCGAGACCGAAGGGTTACCCACGCAAAGCCCGGTAACCGGACCGTCGATTCGTCGCCGCTGAGAACGCGGCCGGCGGCCGTACCTAGATTCACTGTCGTCATGATGACGTATCGACGCAATGACCTGCTGCGCATGGTACTGACTAACTACTCCAAGATGGCGTTCATATACAGAATCATTCTGCTCTGGCATAATCTGGGTATATATGTGTTCTACGATTAGTATCAGTAGTAGTTTATGATGATAATAATAATAATAATAATAATAATAATAATAATGTTTTATTATTATTACAATTTTTTATCTAGTCTTGATATCAGAGTTAGTGAAACCAAGTTTCATGTTATCTGGTCATATTTTAGAAGAAGGCGGTGAAAACGTACCGCTTCTCACTCGTCCATCAAAATGCTCTTACAGTTAGCATCATCGGATGTTATATTTTTATCAATATGTAGCGATAAAACCTTGTATTTTTATTAAATATTTATATATTCTTACTTAAATGTTACTATATAACTATTAAATATTCTTATTTGCATATCTATTTCTACTTATTATTTGTAAAAATTCGTAATTTACCATACACCTAGTAATTAAGGTGGCTTATTCACGGTTAAAGCGGAAGTATCGCGTTTCGCATGCGCTTTCAGGCTGTATGCTGTATAAGCCGTTCGTTTATGTTAAATAAAACACAGGCGAAGAAGTGCCAGATTTTCCATATGATATCGTCAAAGGCGCCGGCAAAGAACTGATCGTGATTCGACCCGAACGAAATCTGCTGAGTAATCGAATGCGATTATCTGCCGATCTCATGACTGAAGGTAAGAATGAAGACAGAGAAAAAGGATGAGAGTGGATGGAGGGAGAGTGAGAGAGAGAGAGAAAGAGCGATAGAGAGAGCGAATGAATGAGAGTGGGTGGATGGAGAGCAGGGAGGGAGAGAAGGAGGAGAGAGCGAGAGGAAGTGAGAGACAGAGAGAGAGATAGACAGAGAGAGAGAGAGAGAGAGAGAGAGAGAGAGAGACAGAGCGAGAGAGAGAGAGAGCGAGAGAGAGACAGAGAGACCGAGAGAAGAGAGAGAGAGAGAGAGAAGAGAGAGAGAGAGAGAGAGAGAGAGAGAGAGAGAGAGAGAGAGAGAAAGAGAGAGAGAGAGAGAGAGAGAGAGAGAGAGAGAGAGAGAGAGAGAGAGAGAGAGAGAGAGAGAGAGAGCGAGGGAGCGA
>NW_014578934.1:41079-43300 GCF_000485595.1 Priapulus caudatus
AGAGAGAGAGAGAGAGAGAGAGAGAGAGAGAGAGAGAGAGAGAGAGAGAGAGAGAGAGAGAGAGAGAGCGAGAGAGAGAGAGAGCAGAAAGGATGGAGAGTAAATGCATTAATGAGATGAATTAATGGATTAATTGGCACTAGAACAACAATCACTGCTACTCGTGCCATGAACAAAAACCAGGAATGAACAAAAAAACCTGCGCGTGTTGAACAAACCTGTTCTCGCGTTCGTAGAACTCTCGTGTGCCGCTGCGCAGTCGGTCGACCTCTGCGCTCGTCTTCACCCGCATTGTCTCCAGCTCCTCCCTCAGCTTCCCCTCGTACTCCCCGCGGCACCGCTCCCTGCGCAGAGAGGTCAGCACGCGCATGAGACAACAGCCGCACCCGTGAGATGAGCCCACGCGAAAAGATAAGAGAGAGAAAAGAGAAGAGAGAGAGAGAGAGAGAGAGAAGAGAAGAGAGAGAGAAAGAGAGAGAGAGAGAGAGAATAGAGAGAGAAGAGAGAGAGAGAGAGAGAGAGAGAGAGAGAGAGAGAGAGAGAGAGAGAGAGAGAGAGAGAGAGAGAGACGACATCGTGTATCTTCCTCTCCCCTCTCTCGCTCTCTCGCTCTCTCTCTCTCTCTCTCTCTCTCTCTCTCTCTCTCTCTCTCTCTCTCTCTCTCTCTCTCTCTCTCTCTCTCTCTCTCTCTCTCATGCAGAATAACTGCCGTGTTGAATGTCTGCAATGTACACACGGTTCCGTTGTCATCGTAGCATCGTAAAATACTACGATATTACGATATTATCACTTCTACTTGTTTTGCAGCCGTGCTAATAAGTGACGATGATACCCTGATCAGCGAGGCTGATCTCCTAAGAGCCTACACGCTGTGGAGATGGGTAGGTGCACCAGGGGACCCATTATTAGTGGCCCAAACTCGTTTCGTAATTAACAACTATCACAAGTCTAGGATACGAAACAAATTTTACACGTAAATTGTTGTGAAAATTTCTTTACGTTTTTTAGACTTCTGATGCCATAACTGGTTATTGTGTTTTGGTTTTTTTAGTTATGTTGCCTTAATGTTTGTTTTATTGTTTTCACAACGAGCTCCTTGGAATACGCGAACGATTTTTTCCGTAATAGTCACTAATATTTGCAATAGAAAATGCGAAGAATAAAAACGAAGGTAACTACGAATTTTCGGGCGATTGTTTTACGCAGGGTGTGGTATATATGCAGCTGCGCGGTAGTTTGGCCCCTATATGATATGAGAACTCACTGGCGCCAGTTAATTCTGGCTAGGTCTCTCCAAATTCTAACATGCAATTAACGTACGTGTGGTGATCTCCAATTAACACACTAGTTAAAGTTGTTATTTGTCATGAATTGTTGCCCTGCCTCCTCATTAATGTTACTTATAATGTTAACGTCGTGTTAGTTGGACCCATTTATTGTTTCGTTAATAAGCCATATCGAAAAATCCCCATTGCAATATTGAGATCAGATAAGAAGGGGTATAAGTTGCCTATATATAACATGGTTAGGATAGGACTAGTCTAGGTTTTTGATCTCTAATTCTCTTCACTAACATCGTACTTCAATTCACAGGTGCGTTTCTGTTTACAGAAACATTTACAAATATGATTGTGGTCATTTGGGATATTTTGCAATGTATGCGTTAATGCAAAAACTAAAAACGCACGAGTGTTTACATTAATCATGTACCTAACCGCGCCTCGGCCATGTTATACCCCCTTTTTTCTATGACCTAAATGCACAGCTGGACTTTCCGATATCACTTTTAGAGTGGCGATACTACTTATATGTTACATAAACATGTACGCATTTTTAAACACTTTTTTTCACGATTATTCTTACGTTTCGCTCTGTTACAGTTTAATTGTAGAAGGCGCTAGAGCCTACGCCTAAGCCTACGAGACGAGACAAGGTAGGAGACTACGCACTCTCGTAACGAATTTTTTCACGTTCACTCCTTTCTACTCGCCATTTTCACTCTGATGCCCCTTCTTCCTTCTTTCTTTCTTCCTTTCCTTCTTTTACATTTTGTTTCCATTTCTGCCTTTCTTTTCTTCCACACACACATACACACACACACACACACACACACACACACACACACACACACACACACACACACACACACACACACACACACACACACACACACACACACACACACACACACACACACACACACACACACACACACACTACA
>NW_014578934.1:44514-49361 GCF_000485595.1 Priapulus caudatus
TATATATGTGATGTAGTTTATATAAATAATCAGTATGGTCTAATGTCGTTTTTCTTCTTTCGTGCTGGCTGCAACATAGCGTTGGTGGTTAGCAATGCGTCCATACACGCCTTCGTACATTCCACGCGTATAAACATGGCAGCGCCTAAGAGGGAGGAATGTTTCAGTAATAATGTCAGTCCCGATAGACAACCATTACCTATTATCTTGACGATAAACATTCTTTGAAATAAATACACATTAGTTTTGGTTAATCTCGCTTGCAATTCTCTCTCTCTCTTTCTCGTTCCCTCTTTCTCTCTACATATATTTATATGCAATGGACTATTCACTAACCAGTACACTACCAGCTCCGCGGTGCCTCCCTTCTCGCTCACACTCAAATATCCCGCTAACATATCCAACAGGGGTCGCTGCGAACCTAATCACCAGCACAGACGGATTGCTGCTAGGATGGGCATAGGCAAGGACGCGCGGCTAAATTCATTCATGATAACATTATATATATGTATATATAAATAAAATAAATAAAAAATTTAACTATCAATTAATTTAAATATGCAGATTTCACACACACACGCGCGCACACGCACACGCACACGCACACGCGTACGCGCACGCACGCGCACGCGCACGCACGCACGCACGCATGCACACACACACACGCGCACGCACAACACACACAACGCAACACACTCACATAGCTAGATACGCATCCCCTTTCACGTATGCTCAGCAACCACTCACGACTCAAACTGTACTTTCTACATGTAATATTAATCTCTTAATGGTAGTCCTCACAGTCCAAATGACTACGACAAAGACGCACTATTTCTCTCGCTCTCTGTCTTTCTCTATCTTATACGCATTGATATGGAAAATATGGGCAGTTAATTCTGGTAGGTGTTTCTCTAAATTCTAACATGCAAAAGTTCATTGTGATTGAATCTATCACACTAGTTAAAAGTTGTTCATTTGTATGTTGTTTGACCCGCTTCCTCATTAATGGTGATTATTATGATGTTATTATGAATTAATTATATTTATAGTGGTTACGTACGCTGTTGTTTGGATTTCTTTTTCCTGGGTCTGTTTTAGTGAGCGATTGCTTAGAGTGTTACAGCGTGTAGCGATTTTTGGTACAGGTCTCTTTTCACGTGTGGTTATCGTTAGGTGTATGTTTATCTGCCTCTCATTATTAGTTTGCGATGGGAGATTTCAGTATTAGTACAGAGAACTACGCTTGCGTAAGAGTGATAATATCATTTCTGCGTTTTGCGCTGACATGCTCTATTTAGTAATATTTCTTCTCACTATATTTTTACTTCTTATAAGACAGTAGTTCTAACTCTCCATGCTTATATAGATGTCTACATGCATTATTTCGCTGTTCTGATGATGATGATCATTGTGTTAATGACAGTGGAGTTGTGCTTGGGGTCTAGGAGGTTGACTCGCTTCTAAGCTTAGGACGTAATATATGGTTGCTGGCGTACATAGCATAACTTCAGCCATTCTGTGTACAAGGAATAGTTCTCTACAGTGATCAATTGGCATAAAAGTTTGCATGACGATGAAACGAATCTGCGGCTGACTGAGCGGTGTAATCTGTCCAATAGTGAATTGTATACGACTGTAATACCATGCCGATTATATGAGCGTTGGGTTAGGACATTAATATCGTTGTGAATGGGGTAATTTAATTGTCATTATATCCGTGATATAAAGGATATAAAGGGGGTGGATTGTATCAATTAGTTATCATTGAAGGGTGGGTAGGCAATTGGGGAGGTTATTAGAATGATGTAATTGAGATTTCATCCAGAGAGATGCTAGATGTGTCGCTTCAATTAGATTCAAGGAGGGGTTAGATATGGAATAGATATCAGGGTAGGCACACACCAAGCATCGCCCAACACATAACAATACTACTCATCAATTGAACATACATTCGGATCTATGACCAACACTTGACTCTCTCTCTCATACGATACTATCTTTTCTATTTACACTCGACAACACTAATCAAAAATCAAGCAACAACGACAATTCGGGCTTCAGCATAACAGCTTCTCTATGAAGATCACACTTTCTGACTTTACTTTGTAAATACAGGGATGAGGAATTAACTATTGTACGAGATCAATATGCTCATTAGAGATAATACATATATAAAGTACAGTAAATGAATAATAATAGGGGATGTGGTTGATTTCCGGCTCTACGTTATTAATCCTATCGTATTGTTGTCAATTGTGTATGCCATATCTTCTCTCCGTTCTTATATGATATAGAGTCAACCCGGGAAACCAACTTGGTATTTTTGCCTCTTGTATACTAGCCTGGATTGTAGACGTGTGCGCGACGCAATCGCGGAGACATAAGTACGGATAGCCGCAAGCATGAGCCAATAGATGATAGGTAAATAAGATAAAATAGAACCTAAATATACAGTCTCTCAGAAGCTTTATCTGTGTGTAATGAGAAATTATTGGTTGGTATATTTCTAAGATGGCTCAGGCGTTAGCTGGCTGCCGGAGCTCTCGATGTGGTTAATAGCGCCTTACTACTGAACGTATGCTCGCCTGTATTGTCTAGCTAGAGGGTGGGAGTGTATGTTTTGTCTCTCACAGTGTCGCGTCGCAAATTCCTCTTGTTTAGGAGCCTGTATCAGGGTTCAGCATCTGACGCGGTGTGTGATGGGTGGCCGCGCAGATATATATTTTCGTGTTATATTTCTAGAGAGAAGATCTAGAATCGCAGATATAAGAGATATGAAGGAACTCTACAAACTACAAAATCTAAATTTGTAGCATTAAGAAATTATTTATAGTATTTTCTAATGCTGCGGCGGTCGCGCTATACGACCCCTACTAATTCCGGAGGACTCATCATCACGTGCTTATGTTATTTAGCATTTTGTACGTCGGGCATCGCCGGGTAAGGCCGAGGCTAGTTTATATATGATATCGAAAGNTATGTGCTGCCAGAGCAGCAGCAGCCGTATGCATCTTAGTACCCCCGATGGTCTGATGTTTCCGATGATGACGTAATAGTTCGAGCATGTAGTTTCGCATTCATACATAGCCATCGATGTTGCATCCATCGATATATCATGCCACGCTGTTGTAGTGCATATCTAAGTGTAAGGTTGTTACATGTGAGGAGTGAATTCCATCGGTGAGACAACATTGAAATAGGCCTAGTCATCGTCTAGTTGTTACATAATGTTGTTCTTGACAGTTGCCATTGCCGTTGAACGATAGATTTGTTAACATTTGTTATCGTAAATAATAGTATAGTGTCGAATGATATATTATAGGAACGTATTATATACCCGACCGTCGTGTACCGAGTGATGCAAAATGGCATTGCGACCACGACTGTCGGGTACCGAGTGATGAAAATCGCATTGCACGCACGACCGTCGGGTACCGAGTGATCGAAATGGTGCAATGCAATGGTGGTATTATACAGCTGCGAAATTCTGCACGATGAAAACGCAATGAAAAAGCATGGCTAACACACTTCTTTCCATTGTGCTCCAACATAACATTGTAGATACTCTAAATTCTAGCAAATATATGCTACACGCATGATCAATATGACAATTTATTCAATGGTGAAATTATGATCCAGGCTCCTAAAATCCATCCGTCTGGTAAATGCGAAAAGTACCACAGCCTACATACAGCGATCATATACACCGGCGTGAGTTTACAATGATAATTATCTTTAGTCAAGCTCGCGTTTTTCTTCTTTCCAAGCCAAACTGGGCCAGAGCCGATACGCAATTTTTGCATGTATTAGATGGTGCGAGCGTGCAGCAAAAACTTCGTCTACCCCTGCGATTAGCATACGTAGACGGACGCACGTACGCACGCCCGTACCTACTTATACAGGCAGCCAAGCACGCAAGCACATATAGCTAGCTGTAGTAGTACGAAGCACACAAATACGCACACACGTGCGTATACATGTATGAACGCACGCAGTCACACACCGACGCACGTACGTACGCACGCAGGCCGGCACATACATTTCTATGGGTGCATGTATGTCTTTGTATGTGTGTGTGCGTCGCTGAGTGCGTGCGTCAGTGTCTTTAAAATGTTCATTAGGAACAATTTTTGAGAAGTCAAAAAAATCCGTTCCCTCAACAAAATTATTTGTTAGCCTTGCCACAAGTCATGGCGTAAGATAAGTATGTCATCTAACACGCACAATTGACAGATCATATCAGGAGCTATTCACCTATTGACAATATTTGTGATTATTACATCGTCATTGTTTGTATATAGGTGAACATTTATATTTACATGAATAGAGGCGTATTATTTCCGCATGTATTATTATAAAACCCAGCTTATGTATCCGCTGCAGCTGCCACTCGTTGCATGAAGCTGCTGACGCATAATACAACACAGTGTAGAAGTAGAAGGTGTTGNCTAGATGCCACTGAAAATTAGAGAGTATTCCGGATGCCAAAGGGGGGGGCATGGACCCCCTCACCCATAGCAGGATACGTACTCTTCTGCGACATACTGTAATGAAAAATGATTCTCTCCGTTACCTCACTATTACTATTACCGTAAAACAATCACCGTAAACCAGTTACTTTCAATCTCTTACTTTTATTCCGTACTGACTTCAAATTTGATCCTACATCAAACTAGTCCGGGCCAGGCGCGGCCGAACATTTGCGGTGTGTACACGCTATCCCGGACAAAATGGGTGCTAGTCCGGACAGTTACCCTCATGAATATTACTATTACTATTACTATTACTGTTACTATTACTATTACTATTACTATTACTATTACTATTACTATTACTATTACTATTAC
>NW_014578934.1:52743-56692 GCF_000485595.1 Priapulus caudatus
ATAAATTGCGCCATAATTTCTCCGCCATTCCGTCCAACTCCACGTTACAGATCATCTGGTGCATGACGATGAACGATCTGCGACGATTACGTAAATATTCCGTCATTGAACACGGAAGCGTCTATCGCTAAAGTTAACACGGACCGATAATGCGGAACACACAAACTGCGTTTCTGTCAACGCTATTCTTGTAACATTAACATTAGTTGTAAGCGTTATCTTATCATTCACATTTGCCTTATATTATCTTTGCGATGTTTCTGACAACGGGCTATAATAATGTCTTTGTTCACTGATATAATATATACGGCGCATATATTTACGGCACATAACGCTAATAGTTCTGCGTTGACAGTTACATGCGCGCGTGTAAATAACCTCATAACCTCATGAACAACAAGAAGAAAACATCAACATTAACGCGTACTTACCCTTATCGTGACAAAGATGCGTTGCGCGGATGCTTAACAAGGCGTCCAGATGAGGCGCGTCCATGAGCACAGGATAGTGAAGCTGGAACTTTAGAGAGGAATGGTTACGCTCGTTCGATACAACCGGGCCGTAGATGCAACATAGACAATGCAAAAAAGCATTGGCGCTTCGCGCTTGAAAGGAGCGAATTGGCTTGTGAATGGTCGGAGCTCAGCATCCCCGCGTTTCACAAGCACAAACATATAACATGCGAACGACGGATCGCACGCTCGAACGCACACGACACCGAATTTACCAGCCCACATTCTTTCACTTTTGTTGCGTAGTAGCTCAACAGCTATTACGCAATCTCGGGTTAACTGTACTTGGCCATGCACTTGATGACGGTAGGTTATCTCAGTGACAGGTTTGCGTCGCAATCGACCCCGCCGGTGTGCGCATGCTCACGACGGCGTCCAGCTCCGTCTGCTACTCTCGTTACGCGCGCGCGGGTAGCCGGCATATCCCGGCGCGCTCTGCGCGCATCAGCAGCGGTTTCTACACGAGATGCGCGGCCGACGGCTACCGCGTCATCTACTGCGTCCGTAGCGCTGCTGTGTTGCGTCGCGTTATCTACTGCAGTATTCGTCTATCTACGGTGTCGCGCCCCGTGGCCGACGGGACGCACCTAACCGGTTACCGGACCGAAGGGTTAGCGCGCAAAGCCCGGTAACGGACCGTCGATTCATCGCCGCTGAGAACGCGGCCGGCGGCCGTACCTAGATTCACTGTCGTCATGATGACGTATCGACGCAATGACCTGCTGCGCATGGTACTGACTAACTACTCCAGATGGCCGTTCATATATACAAAATCATTCTGCTCTAGCATAATCTGGGTATGTGTTCTACGATTAGCCATCAGTAGTGTTTATGATAATAATAATATAATAATAATATAATGTAATAATAATAATGTTTTATTATTATTACCATTTTTTATCTAGTCTTGATATCAGAGTTAGTGCAACAAGTTTCATGTTATCTGGTTCATATTCAGAAGAGGCGGTGAAAACGTACCGCTTCTCACTCGTCCATCAAAATGCTCTTACAGTTTAGCATCATCGGATGTTATATTTGTCAATATGTTAGCGATACAACCTTGTATTTTATAAATATTTATATATTCTTACTTTAATTTTACTATATAACTATTAAATATTCTTACTTGCATATATATCTACGTATTTTTTGTGTAAAAATTCGTAATATTTTTATTTACCGTACACCTAGTAATAAGGTGGTTATTAAGGGTTAAAGCGAAGTATCACATTTCGCGTGCGCTTCAGGATGTATGCTGTATAATCCGTTCGTTTATTGTTAAAAAAAAACACAGGCGAAGAAGTGCCCGATTTTTCCCATATGATATCGTCAAAGGCGCCGGCAAAGAACTGATCGTGATTCGATCCGAGACGAAATCTGCTGAGTAATCGAATGCGATTATCTGCCGATCTCATGACTGAACGGTAAGAATGAAGACATAGAAGCGAAATTATAGAGATAGATTTAGAAAATAGTGAGAGTAGTGGATGTAGGGAGAGCAGAGAGAGAGAGAGAGAGACAAGAGAGAAAGAAGAGAGAGACAGAGAGACACGAGAGAAAGATCGAGAGAGAGGAGATGAGAGCAGAGAGAGAGAGAGGCGCGAGAGCGAGAGAGAGGAGAGGGAAGATACACGATGTCTGTGATATAGCTAATATCGTAGTATGTTACGATGCTACGATGACAACGGAACCCGTGTGTACATTGCAGACATTCAACACGGCAGTTATCCTGCATGTCACTTCTACTTGTTTGCAGCCGTGCTATAAGTGACGATGATACCCTGATCACGGAGTCTGATCTCCTAAGAGCCACACGCTGTGGAGATGGGTAGGTGCACCAGGGGACCCATTATTAGTGGCCCAAACTCGTTTCGTAATTAAACAACTATCACAAGTCTAGGATACGAAACAAATTTTACACGTAATTATTGTTCGTGAAATTTTTTTACGTTTTTTAGACTTCTGATGCCATAACTGGTTATTGTGTTTCCGTTTTTTTTTTAGTTATGTTGCCTTAATGTTTGTTTTATTGTTTTCACAACGAGCTCCTTGGATTACGCAAGCGATTTTTTTCCCATAATAGTCACTCGTATTTGCAATAGAGAAACGCGAAGAATAAAAAGGAAAAGAACTACGAATTTTCGGGCGATTGTTTTACCAGGGGTGTGGTATATATGCAGCTGCGCGGTAGTTGTGTGCTTTTCGCGTTCTCTTAGTTTGGGCCCCTATGATATGAGAACTCACTGGCGCCAGTTAATTCTGGCTAGTGTTTCTCAAATTTCTAACATGCACAGTGCGTGTGGTGAACTCTAACACTCACTAGTTAAAGTTGTCAGTTTCATTGAATTGTTGCCCCGCTTCCTCCATTACATGCTTACTAATTATATATTTTAATTATAATTATAATTATACTTATAGTGCTAACGCCGTGTATGTTGCCGTTCCCTTTCATTGTTTGGTTAATAATAGTGGGCATAATATATTATGATTACATGAACTTTGTCACGCATTTTTAAACACCCTTTTCACGATTCATTCTAGTTTCGCTCTGTTACAGTATTAATTGTAGAAGGCGCTAGAGCAACTGTATACAGAGGACTACGCACTCTCGTAACGATCTTTTTTCCCGTTCACTCTTTTCTACTCGCCATTTCCACGCTGATGCCCCTTCTTCCTTTTTTCATTCTTCATTTTCTCTTTTTCATTTTGTTTCCTTTCCTTCCTTCCTTTTCTTCCTTACTTTCTTCTTTATTTTCTTCCGTCTACCCCTTTCACTCTGATGCTGCACATAGTTTGACAGGAGAATGCGTTAGAGTTGTGCGACGGTTACGTAAATATTCCGTCATAGAACACGGAAGCGTCTAGCGCTAAAGTTAACACGCACCATATATGCGAACAAACAAACACACACACACAACCACACACAACCCCACACACACACACACACACCACACACCACACACACACACACGACACACACACACACACACAACACACACACACCGCCACACGCACACGACACACGCACACGCACACGCACACGGCAGCACTGCACACGCACACACGCACACGCACACGCCACACACGCACACGCACACGCACACACTCGCACACGCACACGCATACGCACACACGCACACACACACACACTACACACACACACACACGCCACCACACACAACACACACACACAACACATCACACACACACACATACAACACACACAAAAAAAAAAAAAAAAATAAAACACAAACCACACACACACACCACCACCGCGCGCGCGCACGCACGCACGCACGCACGCACACATTCCGCTTCTATTTCGACAACGTCCGCCTAAACGCTCTGCCAATTCATGTTTTGCAGGCTACCCAACAAATCTGTTCGGATACTCGTTTGCAGAGCGGCACGCGCTGCGTCCGGACGAGAACATACGA
>NW_014578934.1:56717-61312 GCF_000485595.1 Priapulus caudatus
CACAACACACACCACACACACACACACACACACACACAACGACACACCACACACACACACACGCCAAATCACACACGCACGACGCCACACGCCACACACAACCGCGCGCGCGCACGCACAACACAGCCGCGCACACGACCGCACACGCGCACACGCACACGCACACGCCATCACGCACACGCCACCACGCACACGCACACGCACACGCACACGCAACAACACACAGCACACACCAACACACACACACACGCACGCACAACGAACACACAACACACACACACAGCACGCACGCACGCACGCACGCATGCAGAGCCACGCATGCACGCACACACACACGCACACATTCCGCTTCCTATTTCGCACAACGACCCGCCCTGAACGCTACTGCCCCGTTTCAGTTTTGCAGGACACAAGCAAACTGTTCGCGAATTCTCGTGCCAGAGCGCACGCTGCTGGCGTTCCGGACGGAACATACGGATACAAGTAAATCGACCTAAAACGGGAAATACTGCGATTATATTAACAGGTAAACGCACATGTTCTGTAGTGCAATGCCCGATTCAACAGCTTTCGCAGCAATACATCTGATAAAGCCTGTTGACAGTGCATGCTTGCTATGCTATACGTTTGAAAACATTGCGTTGTTTACGCGCTTATTAAATCTCGGCGCTACGTTGTGCTATCACGTGAACTGTTATTGCAGTTGAACTGCCAAAGCAGCTACGCGCCACATCACCCCAAAGCACACTCATCCCGCTGCATAAATCCACACTCTTTACATTCAATTCCACAAGACGTCTACCTTACCTTGGCGACAAGCACCCGCCAGTAACCCGCTCTGTCATCATCACGCACCTCCCCGCCCAAATAAATCCACACTCTTTCCTTCAAAATTCTTCACTCTTCTCTTAATAATTCTTCACTCTTCTTTAAATATTCTTCACTCTTCTTAAATAGATTTCTGATTTTCTTTGCAATAATTTTACTCTTCTCTCAATAATCTTCACTCTTCTTTAAACTATTCTTCACTCTTCTCTCAGTAATTCTTTCACTCTTCTTTAAATATGCACTTCATTCTATATGCCTCACTCTTCTTCAATATAATTCCTCACTCTTCTTCAATAGAATTCTTCACTCTCTCTAATAATTCTTCACTCTTTTTTAAATAATTCTTTACTCTTCTTTAAATAAATCCACATTCTTTTTTCGATAATTCTTCACTTTTCTTTTACTCATCTTCTTACACGTCTGCCTTAAACACACTGCAGCCCCGATGCCTTCTACCATCGCGACTATTTTCGGCGATCAACTCTCTCCGACGACGTCTACGCCACCCGATCGGTCGAACCGCTACAACAACTGCGACGACATCGCGTATCAACGTTTCGCGGTCAGCCGCACGCGCTGGACGACGCGTCGGGCGTCATGCCGTCGCATGCCGCAAAGTACGCCGAAGATCGACAAGCCGAGGCAAGCGTTTCAAGGCCGACTGCAGGCGTCCGACGCGCCACCACTCGAATCGCACGCCGCCGCCTCAACGAGCGGCGACGATGTTCACGCGACGCATGCCGCCGCTACAGCTGACGCCTTCGTCGTTGCCATGACCGCTATGACGTCACGGCGGTGAGTGAAGTGGGCGCGGTCGGTGGGCGGATGTGGCATGGTATTACATTCCTTTCTATGAGAAAGGCTCCCGTCTCCCCAAAATGTTTCTACATTGGCGCGGGCAGGGGCGTGTCGTGTACGCACATTGCGCATGCGTGTGAATTTTGATCTTTATTGCGTGGTATGATATGATAATACTCAATATCCAAGCAGCCTAAAATACCTATAATTGGATACCTAATATACCTAGTAAGACTTTAATATTACGTATAAGTGGGCCTATCGCTAATGTAAGTTTAGTATATGTATGTCATACGTCTCATTTTCGTATGTGTATTACTAATGATAAATAATAATATTATCCTAAATATTACCATTTACATACATATATAACATACTCACAGCGCCCTATAGTGCCACGAGCCAAACAACTTTTCATACCAAGTTGGGGCAAATGCTGCCATCGAACACTTGCGTGTGTAGATCAAGAAAATATATGTCGATAGCTTTGTCAAGAACTCAGTCAGCCTTAAGGGGGTCACGGGACTTTAACTACATTAAATCGGACCTAAACGGGAAATACTCGATTATATTACCAGGTAAACGACAGGTTCGGTAGTGCATGCCCGTTCAACAGTTGCGCGGCAATAATCCTTGTAAAGCTGTTGACATTTGCTGCTGCTTTGTATAATAGGTTTGAAAAACATTGCGTTTTTACGTGTTTTAAATTTCGTTTACGTGTTTATCACGTGAACTTTTATTGAGTTGAATGCAAAGCAGCTACGCGCACACATCACTCACAAAGCACACTCATCCCCGCGATAAATCCACACTCTTACATTCAATCCACAAGCGTCTACCTGACCTTGCAGACAAGCACACGCCAGTAACCCTCTCTGTATCACTCATCGCACCTCCCCCGCAAATAAATCCACACTCTTCCTTCAATAATTCTTCACTCTTCTCTCAATAATTCTTCATTCTTCCTTAAATAATTCTTCACTCTTCTTTAAATAATTCTTCATTCTTCTTTCAATAATTATTCACTCTTCTCTCAATAAAAGAGTGAAGAATTATTGAAAGAAGAGTGAAGAATTATTTAAAGAAGAGTGAAGAATTATTGAAGAAAGAGTGAAGAATTATTTAAAGAAGAGTGAAGAATTATTGAAGAAAGAGTGAAGAATTATTTAAAGAAGAGTGAAGAATTATTTAAAGAAGAGTGAAGAACTCTCAGTTATTCTTCACTCTTCTTTAAATAATTCTTCACTCTTCTTTAAATAAATCCACACTCTTTTTACGATAATTCTTCACTCTTCTTTTACTCATCTTCGTCTGCCTTAAACACACTGCAGCCCCGATGCTTCTACATCGCGACTACTTTCCGGCGATCAACTCTCTCCCGGACGACGTCTACGCGATGGTCGACCGCTACAACAACTGCGACGACATCGCGATCAACTTCGCCGTCAGCGACGCGCTGGACGACGCGTCGGGCGTCTGCGTCGTGCCGCAGAAGTACGCGAAGATCGACAAGCGAGGCAAGCGCTTCAAGGGACTGCAGGCGTCCGACGCGCACCACTCGAATCGCACGCGCTGCCTCAACGAGCTGGCGACGATGTACGGACGCATGCCGCTACGCTACAGCGACGCCTTCGTCGTCGCCATGAGGCTATGACGTCACGGCGGTGGTGGGTGGGCACGTGTGTGTGTGGGGTGGGGGGGGAGGGGGTCGCATGGTATACATTCTCTTTTTTCTGTAGGAAAGACTCCCGTCTCTAAAAAAATGCTTCTACAATGTGCGCGGGCATAGGAGTGTCGTGTGCGCAAATTGCGTGTAATGATTTAATCTTTATTGTCCATGCGCATGGTAGAGGGGGCCGTTTGTCATTAGGGGGATGTATACCATGCTACAGCGGCGTGAGCTCCTTACCCCCTCTGACCAAGGAGCTAAATATAACAAGGCGAGGAAGCGGATTGGCTGTGTGTCTTTCGCCTCAAGGGCGCCATCTATGGACCATAATCAGCTGAAACGGCTGTGCAGACCCGAACTCAGAGCCAATAGAACACTAATCTGTTCTAGGCCAATATGGCCAAATATGGCAAAGATTTGGGCCAGATATGGCGGCGCTTCCTCTCCTTGTTATATTTAGCTCCTTGCCTGTGACGAGCTTACTCCCCCCATAGACATATATGGCTATGTGGGCGTGTTTAGCAGGGCGCATGGCGCATTTGATTGGCGCGTGGGGAATTGACATTTATTTGCCCATGCGCAATGTATAAGGGGGGTATAGTCGTAACGAGGGAATAAGGTCGTCACAAGGGAGGGAGTAAGGAGCTCACACTACAAGGGCAAGACTGTCAGGATGGAAGTCAACCTTCGTAGACAAGATCCAGATTCAGGGGTGAGCACACATGACGATGTATTAGTTTCGCAAGGCAATGTTTAGAAGTGCCGCCAAGCAATTAAGATCAATATTGATAAAGCGATCGATCTCCCCGGCATTTCACATGTATTGCACATGTACTTAACATCAGGAGTGTACAATGACAAATTTGTCGTATATTTGTCATTATACACTCCTGTTAACATGTATGAATATAATATAAGAATGATTTTAATATTTATTGTGATATTATCGTATTTGAGTGCTTTTCAAACAGTTTTATATACTCATATTACGTATAAGTATCGCTATGTAAGTTTAGTATTGTATGTATACGTATATTTTATATATGATATATTAATGATATAATATTATATTATCTAAATATACATACATAATATATACATACTCACAGCGCCTAGGAGAGAGGAATGTTTCAGTAATAATGTCAGTCCCGATAGACAAGCAACACGTATTATCTTGACGATAAACATTCTTTGAAATAAATACACATTAGTTTTGTTTAATCTCGCTTTCAATTCTCTCTCTTTCTCTCTCTCTCTCTCTCTCTCTCTACATATATCTCTCTCTCTCTCTCTCTCTCTC
>NW_014578934.1:62734-64887 GCF_000485595.1 Priapulus caudatus
GGTATCGCTCATAGCAAACAAAGCAGCCAATCAGAGGAACCCTTGGCGCATTTGCGGTACGGAAAAAAGTAACGGCCCCCTGCGTTTGAATAGGAATCGCAGCGACCCGGCTGGTCGGATATGTTAGGCGGATATTGAGTGTAGGCGAGAAAGGAGGCTCCGCGAGCCGGTAGTGCTATGCTGGTTAAGTGAATATGGAGCCTTTTGCATATAAAATATTATATATATTATATATATATATAAGAGAGAGAAGAGAGAGAGAGAGGTACTCGTACGAGTACGTATACCTACGTATGTAGTAAGTGTTACGAGACGTCCGTCTTACGAGAGCCCAAACCCTCTCATAACTTAAGATTAAGATGAAAATAACACAGTTACACAAAGAATTGTAATTATAGTGATATTATATTCTATATTAATGAGTAAAATGTGTGTTTTAAACTTACTTATAATCGTCTGATGATGAACTAAAACAAATATTTACAAATGGGCGTTTGTTCTCTTGTTTTGAAGGTTTATCACGTCAGAGCAAATCAAAGCAGCCTATCAGAGGAACCCTTTGCGCATTTGCGGTACGGAAAAAATAGACGCGCACAGCGGTTACTTAGGGTAATGCTATCTCCCGGGCGTGGAGGGACACCGCAACGTGGCAGCACTAGTATTAGGATTAATATTATTAGTATTAGTATTAGTATTAGTATTAGGTTAGGGTTAGGGTTAGGGTTAGGGTTAGGGTTAGAGTTTTTGCATCATGATATCTGTCCCCACACCGTAGATTAATTTTTGTGGATCACACCGCCTATATATAGCACTCCGACATATATATATTTAGTGCTAAGGTTAGCATTGGAGGTGTTGGAGTTAGGGTTATGGGTCTGGCGCAGGCCTAATTAGGTTCGGGCCAAAAACGTCCGTGTGAACGCGCCTTATATCTATGGTTAAATTCTCTCCATTTTGATATGAAAATCACGAAAAATAGTTCGACGTCTCGATGAAAATTAACCGATTAAAATTCTTAACCGTAATTTTAGAGGAATATTTTATTACCTACCTCAACATATTTCACATGAAATTAAAGCTAAAAACCTGCTTTGTGTGACTGTTATGTTTTCTAAATGATTAATACATCGGCGTAAAAGCGTCTGGGACTAGAGCTATATCCCCTTGCAACGATGGCTTTTCACAATGGCTGGCGAAAGACGTAATAAATGCCCAGCTAGCAGAGTGTTCAGGGTCTAATACCTCTGTGAATGAATGGTATATTTTATTGAAAATATCATAAATCAAGAGTCTATACATTCAGCTTTCACAAATGGTATATAATTTTCCCATTAAAATAATAATCTTGGTGCGAATTTCGCCTGTTGAAAGGGAAGCTTGTTGTCACTCGCGGTGCAGCAGGACCCGCAACAATGTGCTTTACTGTGATACCTACTGTTTGTACATTTATTACTCTTTATAATTATGAATGTTTTGGTTATGGTGACAATTATGAGAGTAATAAATTGTGGCCATTCCACATGCTGACGCCATTTTCACAACCAACTAATTGTGTTCTTCTCATCTTTTATCATTTTAGCCCCCTGTACCCGTATATATAGGGGCGTTACACCTGTGCCAATAATGATGTTCGGAAAATATACTCTGTCCAGCGGCACGGCCCCAGTACCTGTGCACGTAACCAGTACCAGTACAATAGGAGTGCCCCGCCCCCGAGAGTTTAGGTTGAACAAACTCGCACGATTGCCAACGTGAGGATACATCTCTAGAGTGTTATTGGTACTATGAGCCAGAGATTTGCAATGCTTGGGGCGACATGTCCAATTGACTACCTAATCACAAAATCAGATGACGAGCGCCCAATCTTGGGCAGAGTGGTGACCGTGTGTTGTGCACTGACAAATTTGTATTATTTCCCTCAGTTGTGTCGTTTAACTGAAAACCAGTGTTGTGTCGTTTGACTGAAAACCAGTGTTGTCTTAAAAAACATGTCTGCAGCAGGGATTACTTTTTGAACTGTATATGAAACGTAAATTGTCCAATGTTTAGCTTGTGCAGCTTATTTCTCCGGAGCGATCGCCCTGAATGTATACACTTGACATTTTTCAGTATATAAATAAGAATATGTGACGGAGTCAGGAATGTGCGAAGCG
>NW_014578934.1:67756-85102 GCF_000485595.1 Priapulus caudatus
TTATATTTTATTGAAACGCTTCAAGTGCCTGTGGCCGAAACAACATTGAGCCGAGTAGAAATATATCCGCCGTACCTATGTAGTGGCTGTATGTGTATCCGTACCTATATAGTGGCAGTACGTATATTCGTACCTATGTAGCGGTTGGCAGTGTATCTATATCTATATAGTGTACGTGTATCCGTGTCCGTGTGGTGGCAACATATCTGTGCCGGTGTAGTTGTTTTGTGTCCGTGCGGGAGGAGATTCGACGCGAGCTGCTGCGCGCGGCGTAGGCGCATGAGATGGAGTGATGGGGGCAGCGCTGGCGCTAGCTCCCCGTGGGCTATGATAGTGCACGAACCACAGGCACTTGAAGCGTTTCAATAAAATATCTACGCAGGGGTCGTGTGCTGTGCACGGCGACAGTTAAATATATAACCGTATATAACTGTAGTTTATATTTAACTGTCGCCGTGCACAGCACACGACCCTTGCGTATATATTTTATTGAAACGCTTCAAGTGCCTGTGGCACGAACAGCCATCGCGTTGACGTGCGGACCGGCGTGTATAATAAAGGACCTATATGTAGTATAGACGATTCGCCATTTCCAAAACAAGCCGATTTACAAACAATCTTGCGTTCTGCAGATTGCTCGATGTTCGGCGAATCATAAAAACAGCAATTTGCGGGGTAGAGCGTGCCTTTATGGCTCTCTACTATACCGGGGCTACAATTTTATGGCCGCCGTCGTGAATGGGACGCGCGACAAGTTAGCGACACACTCGGGTCTCTCACGTTGGTCTGGTTTTTCTCCTCGCCCTGCGTTTTCCCTGAAAATTGGTATTTGTCCCTTTTCCTTATTCTATCTCCGGAGCCGCACACCGCCGAGTGATTCCTGGTATCAAGCGACAACCTCAGGTATAACCTTTTTACGTTTGTACGCGACACGCGCGCGCAGAGGCGACATAGGAGTCGGCTCTCTAGGTATACCTATATATATACATTGTACGCGATATGCGGCGCAGCCTGAATAACATATTGTACGAGTATAGTAGTTCTCTTGTTAGTGGTTTACACTCATATATATATTATACGCACGTCCAGTACATTACAATTCTGTGTTCGTGTTATTCCTATCGGCGTTTCCCGTCAGCTACCTAGGGAGGATACCCTCCTGCAGCCGAACCGAGAGCCTGGGGTAGGTGAAGCAACGGCTTTACCTTGCTACATATATGATATATCTTAGAACTTACAAGAACTGTACGGCTGTCATCTTATCTAGCATGACCTGGTAGAACCTGGTTGGGGAAGTAACACCCCCTCCCTCCACCCTGTCCTAGCCAGCGCGGAGGCCGTAGGGCCTGCCCGAACTTGGTTCGGCCGACCCCTGGCAGCGGAGGGCGCTGCGGGCCAGGCACGACGAACAACGAGGGGGACAGCGACAGAAGGACAAACGTTACATATAGATAAATTTACTTCGACATGTATGTAAATAACATAAGATGCATTTATGAGCCCAGGGCAGGGCGAAACATGTTCTACGTTAGATAAATTAGCAAATCAATAAATTTTTAACGTTGTGTGTATGTATGTATGTATGTAACGTGTAATGTATTTATTTTTTATATTTATTCACAACAGACAGTTGGCAAGCGTGCGTACACTAGGTATTATAAAAAGCTGCGTTTAATAGCTAGATTCAGTAAAATCGATGACATTTCTGACCGCTCACGATGTAAACGAACTCAAGTCAATATGTTGCGCGCAATCTTCCGATTTGTGCAATCTACCAATCTGCCGACTGTGCGGTGACCTCATCAAACTCTAGCATCCCAAACCATACTGATAAACCAGTCTGCAAAACCGGGATCCACCTACTGCTAATATATATTACCATAATAACATTATAGCCTATGTAATTAAAATCGGTAGCTTGCGCTGATCAGAAGATTACGTGTAAAATGGGTTCGTGTACGGACTACCAATATGGCCGGCGGCACGGGATTGTCGGTAATATTGCTATTATTAGCTCATCTGGCGTAGTCAGATGCAGCTTGTAGAATCGCATGATCGTCCGTCCGTCCGTGCGTCAACAGTTGGGCACAAACCTTAACCGCTCGACGTACGGTCACGATATTCGGGACGTGGGGGGGGGAATCCGAAAACGAGTTGGGATGTCGAAGCTGGGGGTCAAGGGTCAAAGGTCAAGAGGTGTAAAAGCAGGGGGAACATTCCCTCCTTAACTTAAGGTATAGGGAGGAAATGCAGAATTGCGGCACAAATCTAAACGGCTCGACCTAGGCTCGTAGAGTCCAGGTATAGCATCATGGTAGGAAAAGCCAGCACTGTGCCAAAATTGGAGGTCACAGGTCAAAGTTCAATGGGGCACAGGGCAGATTTTAGACATTTTTTGAGGACATGGTCTGACGCGAGCGATTAAAAACTTTTTCGTTTCAGCGGTGACCTAGCATTTTTATGGCTTTATTGAAAGGACCATGAAATGTACTTTCTGCTGACATGCAAAGAGTAAGTGTCGGATAACCTTTTGACCCTCAAGCGGAGGGTTAAACATGGATTTGTTTACTGTTAGAAAGAATTTGACTGCCGGGTTTGCTAGTAGAATCTATGCATGCCTGGATGTATGAGGGCTACAATGTCACAGTGAAATTTCAAAAGCTAAATTTGGTTGAAGAAGGTTTATGCTCCTTAAATCGTATAATTTCTATGGAATTCTGTACTGTCAGTGTGTTACATGTAACTTATGCCACTGCCAGTGGCCACTGCCAGTGCATGTGGTGGTGATAGTACTGTGTAGTTTTTGTCTGCGTTAACTAGTTACAGGTGGCGGCTCTCTATTTCAACCTGTAGGCTTGCGTAGGTAAATGGATGAGTGTTTACCTATTATGTCTTGTAAATAGTTATTGCTACTACGTACGATGGGAGCTTCCATCTTTAATCTTAAGACACTTAAACGTACGCGCCATCTCGTGCGGCAACTTTCATAACGATCCCAACAAAATTCCTTGAGAAGGTTCTTGATACCATCCCTGTGCCTTCCACTGTTTCGGCGCGTATGTGAACACCATTTGGGACTAACAGCGGTTTACTAGAATCCACCACTCCACCACGGAGTCACCGCAGTAGACGTTAGATGAGCGCTGTTGCTCCGCGGCACTTGTTAATGCAAGTCGCGGATCTCTCTCTAGCTAGAGCATTCACCTCCAGAAGGTATAGGTGTGTGTGTGTGTGTGTGTGTGTGTGTGTGTGTGTGTGCGTGCGTGCGTGCGTGTGTGCGTGCGTGCGTGCGTTGTAGCATTGCTGCTACACACAAATTACATCATGCGCATTATAAAATAACAGCAAGTGAAACTGTCACCCCAACAGCTAAAGCATTGACCTGCAGAAGTTAAGATCTCAATAGCAAAGTAGCTATAACGAGCGGTGTAGGGCACCAACGTCGACTGGGGGACAGACAACACGAAAACCTAAAACAACGAGAAGACCAGATCACGTAGGCCCGCCTTAACATGTTAGGTAATCGATCAGAAATGTCAGAAACATCGGAAAACAATCACCCCTAGAGCAATGTCATGTGTAGTATCACACGGCAACAACCATTAGCAACGCAACCTACACTCATTAACCACACATCGCCAGTTTAATTGCTTGTAAAGCAGACGGCCATTGTGATAAGCAGGTCGAAAAAAAACGCAGACACAAAAAATCACCGCAAGGCCGAGATAGGTGACGATATTAATTTCTACAAATCGACCGCGATGTCAACGTCTGCAATGCCTACGAAACAAATTCGTCTACTTCGCTCGCGTTGAATCGAAACAGTTTGAAATCGACGTCGTACAGTCGCCGTATCTTCGCCACGACGTCGGCGCTCAGGCTACGGTAGAAGTCTGGCATCGCAGACCGCGTCATGTTTTGCTTCGCGCCGTACGACGGGTAGCGCAGCAGGTGGGCGACGTTCATGCGCCGTAGCACGTAGTCGGCGTCGGCCGCCATCGTGCGGTGCGTGCCGACGACGTCGTATCGCACGCGACACGGGTCGCACAGCTCGTACATCGGCGCCCAGTGCGGATTCAAACTGCCCGTGTACGATACCGAGAACGGATCGGCCGCCAGGGTGAGCTCGTCGGTGAGATAGCGCGCGAATTCGTCGAAGGTCACGTTGAGGTCGCGAGGGTCGGCGTCGGCGTCGCGTCTGTAGTTGGCGACGACGTGCCGACGATACTTAGCGAACATCAGCTTGTGCTGCGTGCCGAAGTCGGCGAGCGGCTTCAGGAAGATGCTTGCGAACGCCGACAGGAGGCGCTCGTACGGATCGCGCACGAAGATAAACTTGAAGTAGGTTTCTAGCCGACGTCGGCCCTCCGACGGTCGGTACGCGCGCAGGTGTTTCAGGCCGTGTCGCTTGTTAATGTTGTAGGCGTCGAACGCTAGCGGGTCGCCGACGGGTTCCGTGGACAGCGCCGCGAATACGCGCTGCCAGTTGCTGGAGCCGGCCTTCGGGACGATGCAGTAGAGCAGGCGACGTCGGTCGTCGACGAGAATCGAGCTGAGGAAGCGCTGACGACGCGCGCCGGTCGGCGATGCTTTGTCGCCCGCTGCGTTGGTGGCGCTGCAGGCGGCGAGCAGTGCTTTCGCGCGCGCGTTCTGTTGCGCTTCTTCCTTGGGAGATATCTGCGCGAGGAAGAGCGCACGTAATGTGTATTATATAATGTGTGTTCTATGAAATAATAGTATCCGTGGACTGGAGAAGAGAAAAACGAAAAGTAAAACCTTACCAGAACTCCCACGACATTCCTAGAGATTGAACATTATTTGACCAACTCTAATTAAGTTACATCAAGAGTTAATGAAGACATTATTTGTCTTCATTAACGGCCTTGTTATCGCGTATGCTGTTTAATTCAATGGTTATCTTTATATATCTATTTTGTTACTCACTGCTAGTAAATAAGCTGACCCCAAAAAATCTCCGTATTTCGCTGGGGGATAAAATCGCAGTAGAATGCACTAATTGCATTATGCACGCAAGATAGATGACTCAGGATGTGTTGGCAGCGGAATTAAGACCCAGCAATGTCAAGATCACGCTGCGCAGACCGTGGCAACGGTGCGAATGCCCCGTTTACATTGGTGTCACATTTCAGAGACAGAAATCTTGACATGACACTTGTCCCACACCTAGAAGTGAACGCTACTTAAACTATACGTGGGCATCTCGCTCGGGGTTCCTATCGCGCTCACCTCCCTAATATTCTCCCACCATATTGCTTTCTCTCTCGCTTCTCTTCTTCCTCTCCTTTCTTTCTTTCCTTGCTAATTGAGCTTTTCCAACAAGGAAGTACCTATATCTCTGGCATGCTATGTATGTGGGCTCTGCACAATCTTACCGCGGCTATGTGAGATAGATTCCATCGCATATTTATCCTCCGCACGAAGTGTAGCGGATGGTATTGCTTTTGGCTCGTTTGTATGTGTGCCTGGAATTCATCGCGTATTTGTTGGTAAGCGCACATTCCACATCTGTCGTTGACACACCTGCGCTGACATTGAAAGCACAATCATGACGTTAGTTTATTAATTCGACAGCCCTCGTTTCTGAGATTCTAAATACTTTCAGACAGTATTGTTTCGACTGCAACGATATTTGTCTACGCGACTAAGGACACTAATAGCACCCTGTATCCGCGTGGTACCGAATGCAACGTGTGGACGAGAATATAAGATAGGAAAAATCTGCATCATATTTATTCTTTTATTCTTCGTTCAACTCACAAACATACATTTATTATTCGCGCGATGACGAATCCCCTATCCGCCGAAGTCCGAGAGACTCGATGTTTAGGATTTGAATGGCAAGAGTGCCAATAGACTATTGGACTGTTTTGTGTGTGTATTGAGTATCATTTACCTCAGGACTGTGTATGTTGTGTTGGTTCATGTTATGGACTTTTAGTGTTTCTTATGGACTGTTGTTCATTTACGTTTTGGAACAAGGACACTTACCTGTGTTAAGGACTGTCGTTTCGTTTGCGCTTGTCCGCGTACACAAGGACTAAACGTTCGTTGTTTGGAAAGGGCTACCGGTGATTCATTATTCGTAAAAGATTATCATTTAGCTCGAGTAATTTGGTTCAGAGGACTGTTTGAACTTTGTCTTTCGACAATCAGGACAATCGCGCACACTCATTGTTCGGCAATCACGCATACTCGTTACTCGCGTTCTAATCTAAGTTGTGAGTATGTTATCGCGTTTTGTGAAAGTTACTAAGTTGTCACGTGGATTGAGATACTATGGTCTGCGCTTTCGACATCCCTGTCGAATGATGTCCCCCTGGATGTTGCGGCATTCCACCGGAGTACGTATTTTCTTTTCGGTATCGCCCGCTAGGGGCGCTTATGTTTTTGTAAACAATGCAAATGGCGGCGTGGTCATGGCAATGTGAATCTTCCACGATTGAATAATATATCAGACTGTGTCACGAGTACACACGTCTTCATTATTCAATGTGTTCAAATTATTAAAAGTAAGCACCGTCACACCTACTATGCCACGCCCTCCTCACTCCCTGTGTTGGAACCTCACAATCCGCCTATAAGGTGTCCCGTTGAGTCGCGCCAGCGCTTGTGTTTAGCTGCTGATGTATGCTCGCCTTTTTCTATTCATTAATCGCTGGTCATGCTTGGTAGCTCACTTTTTGTAGAAATGCTGGTTGCGCCTTGATTGTGTGTGCTGCGTAATTCTCTCCTTACTCTTTTCAGTAGACCTAGTAGCTACTCTATTTTTGCGTTACGCACATGTGTTCGTAAGACTAAGAGTAAGAGGACTGACTTATGGTTTGGTTGTGTTGCGTAGTTTAACAGCCAATATTAGAGCTTGTGAGACTTTGTTTTCTTTAAATGTTTTGGTTCTTAAATAGCATACTGTGTGCTCTTGCTAAAGTAACAGAGTTTCATTAACTGTTAACAGCAATGAGTATAACTATGAATGCTTTAATTCCTTGCAATTTGGATTTTAAATGCGTGTCTTTAACATTAACATTGCTAATTCAACGTTAGAAACCTTGCAATATAGACCTACCCAACGATCTACCGCCTTGATATCACTCCCACCCAGGCGGCTCTGGTCTAGACGGCTTGCCGCACGTTGAGAACAACCCCTGGGCACCACTGACCTGGACCCAGCTTCGCAACGGAGGCTCAGGCTTCCTCTTCATGGACGAGTTCAATGCGAATTACCCTGATAGATACTACTCTAAGCATAGGACTCACGAATTTACAGTTCAACATAATCCATCGCCGCCTGCGCCACCTGCGCACTTCGTTGCCACCTGCAAGGACGACCATCGTCCAGCCAACGGAGGACACAACCCCGGATGACCTGCCAGCGCCAGAAGCCTACCAACCCAGGACTCCCCCAGCCCCTATGAGAAGAGGTCGACTGAGGGGCTATGTCAGCTAGGCATCGCAGACATGTGGAAGGGGGAGAAACACCAGAAGCCAGCCAAAGCTCCATTTATCATGCCACCAGCTTATCCAGAGCATGATAAATAAATAAATAAATAGTAAAGGAAAAATACCTGTCTAATTCTACCACAAGAATACGATGGAAATTAGTAGAAATGATGGTTTTATCAGATATTAATAGTATTTTCATTACCAATATAATTTATTAACAAAAAAGTTCCGGAAGATAAAATAAAAATCTTCATTGTTTATAAGATATTATTATTGTTTGCTTATTTGACACGTGCCACAGTACTACTGTAATAAAGTAATGCTGATCCTTCTTTTTTTTTACTTTCGATGACTTTCCTAACGTGGAATTCCTTCACACTTGTTGTAGGAGTAATCACTTATTGTACTGTCTATATCTTGGCAACTTCTTTGCACTGCCGTGCTATTGTACTGTTACAAGCATCTTCTCTTGTAATAAATCTATTTCTTTGTGGCACTGTCTCCTCTCGTATGCTTGTGTTTATTAAAGTGTCAACATTTCTACGCACTTTAATGTAAGACGTATCACACGCTTACACTACTGTGTAAACTGGTCAGTCACGCATGTGAACATAAAGACATGTAAACGATGGCGTAGGCGATAATATAGTGAGCGGCGCGAGAGGCGGCAGGGAAGCTGTTTTGCCGGCTCTTTGTTCTAAGTACGGGCGGGAGCAGGCGTTTTTACTGTGTGTGCGCGCACGACGGCCGAAACAGCATTGAACCGGGTAGAAATATATCCGCCGTACCTATGTAGGGGCTGTATGTGTATCTGTACCTATATAGTGGCAGTACGTATTTTCGTACGTATGTAGCGGTTGGCAGTGTATCTATATCTATATAGTGTACGTGTATCCGTGTCCGTGTGGTAGCAACATATCTGTGCCGGTGTAGTGGTTTTGTGTCCGTGCGGGAGGAGATTCGACGCGAGCTGCTGCGTGCGGCCAGGGAGCCTATTATAGACTCCCTGGTGCGGCGTAGGCGCATGAGATGGAGTGGTGGGGGCAGCGGCTGAGCCGCTAGCTCCCGTGGTTGATAGTGCGCGTGCAGGCACGAACAGCCATCGCGTTGACGTGCGGACCGGCGTGTATAATAAAGGACCTATATGATATATCTTACAACTTACAAGAACTGTACGGCTGTCATCTTATCTAGCATGACCTGGTAGAACGTGGGTGGGGGAGTAACACCCTCTCCCTCAACCCTGTCCTATAGCCAGCGCGGAGGCCGTAGGGCCTGCCCGAACTTGGCTCGGCCGACCCCTGGCAGCGGAGGGCGCTGCGGGCCAGGCACGACGAACAACGAGGGGGACAGGGACAGAGGGACGAACGTTACATATAGATAAATTTACTTCGACATGTATGTAAATAACATAAGATGCATTGATGAGCCCAGGGCAGGGCGAAACATGTTCTACATTAGATAAATTAGCAAATCAAAAAAAATTTATCGTTAAAACACACAATGTTTAATGTATTTCCTTTTCATATTTATTCACAACAGACAGTTGGCAAGCGTGCATACACTAGGCATTATAAAAAGCTGCGTTTGATAGCTAGATGCAGTAAAATCGATAAAATCTCTGAACGCTCACGATGTAAACGAACTCAAGTCTATATGTTGCGCGCAATCTTCCGATTTGTGCAATCTACCAATCTGCCGACTGTGCGGTGACCTCATCAAACTCTAGCATCCCAAACTAATACTGATAAACCAGTTCTGCAAAACCGGATCCACCTACTGCTAATATATATTACCATAATAACACTATAGCCTATGTAAGTAAAATCGGTAGCTTGCGCTGGTCAGAAGATTAACATGGGTTGTGTAACATGTTAACAGCCCGGCGCACACGTGGCGATTTTTATCGACAGTACCGGCGATTCTGTTGCCAGCAACAAAATCGCCGAGAATATCGCCACGTGTGCCGCTGCCCGGCGTCACCGATTTTGACGCCAGAAACTCGTCGCTGGAATATCAAACATGTTTGATATTTGTTGCCCAGCGCTGAACAATCGCAACGTGTGCGCCGCACTGGCGATGGATCCCGGCAACAGTTTTTGGATTAACCAATCAAATGCATGATTTGAAGCACGTGATCAAATATTGGCAGCGCCGTGTGTGGTTTGAACAGGTCACGTACAGTTCTTACAGTGGTATGTCGCTGACAGACGGTTGAATTGTCGCCGGGTGGCGCACACGTGGCGATTTTTTATCGACTGTACCGGCGATAAAAATCGACGGTACTGTCGTAAAAAATCGCCACGTGTGCGCCGGGCTTAACGTGTTAACGTGTTAACGTGTTAACGTGTTAACGTGTTAACGTGTTAACATGTTAACGTGTAACATGGGTTCGTGTTCGGAATACCAGTATGGCCGGCGGCACGTGATTGTCGGTAATATTGCAATTCGCGGATAAGTTCTGTGTGTGTGTGTGTGTGTGTGTGTGCGCGTGTGTGTGTGTGGTGTGTGTGTGTGTGTGTGTGTGTGTGCGTGTGTGTGTGTGTGTGCGTGTGTGCGGTCTCGTAAACCGCGTAACAATATTAAAGTTTATATATCGCAGGGGTTATTGTGGGAAGTTAGGGCACGACCAGTGACACCTGACACGCACGTAATCAAAGCTGTTTTCTGAATTCGTCACGTAGAAAGTGGACTGTTTTTATTCAGGTAGATATTTAGAAGAAATTTAAACTGTATATACTTGAAGATTCTAGGCACTTGTAACTTTGTGGATGTGCGGCAGCATTGATATATCTATGCAAGGGGTAATCCGAGATTCCTCTGACCAATGCCCACACCGACGATTTTGGTGGTTTTGGTGTGGGTTAGAGGAACCCACTAACCCACACCCACTAACCCACACCAAAACCACCAAAATCGTCGGTGTGGGCATTGGTCAGAGGAATCTCGGACTATGCAAGGGGGTACCGTGGACTGGAGAAGAGAAAAACGAAAGTAAAACCTTACCCAGAAGCTCCCACGACATTCCTAGAGATTGAAACATTATTTGACCAACTCTAATTAAGTTACATCAAGAGTTAATGAAGATATTATTTGTCTTCATTAACGCCTTGTTATGCGTATGCTGTTTTAATTCCAATGGTTATCTTTATATACTATTTTGTTACTCACTGCTAGTAAATAAGCTGACCTCCAAATTTTTGTGCATGTCCACCAACTTTCTGAAGTTGGTGGTCCTGCTGTCCACTAGATTTTCAGCCGAAATTCGAACCCTGCGGTGCCGGGCTCGACAAACCCGCTTGCCCGATGGCCCGGGGCAACCAAAATTCTCTCCGGGGCAGGTATAGCTTGAAATTGCACTTCCCTGTTCGGGCAAGCAAGTTTTTTTTATTAAATGGCTAGACATAACGAGATTTGAATTAAAAAACAATGCGAATGAGACAATCAGTGCATGCAGTCATACTTTGTACACAACATGCATACAGCAACATGTAAACCCGGCCTCCGTGATTTTGTCACCATTAGGAATAATTTGTGACCTCGTCGATTTCGCCAAAGCATCATCTTGACTTTTGTTTGGGAAACACCTTTACGATAATTCGACACAATTTCTGGCTTCTGAGACATTATTAGAGTCAGTGCGTCAAAATTATGAAAATTTTAACAAAATCATGCTATGAAAAAGTAGCTCTGGCCAAGCTCCCGTAAACAAAATTACGAGAGCTCTTTTTTTTCATACAAAATCAAAAAAGAGCTCTTGTAATAAAAAAAGTATTTTTTAGGCTGCTCCACACCGTGGCGCACGAAGTCGGTCCGCCCTGACGATTTGGCGACCTTTCCGTCCGCCAGGCCCCGCCTGCTGGTTTGTTAGCACAGCTCCATTTAGTCTATTTTCAATCTGGATCATTATCAACATTCACGCTATATAAAGCGCGAAGAATTCTCAGAGCAGATAATCATAGTAACTAACAATACCCGTTCAACAATACAGTGTGTATTGTTGAACACCTTCTAACAATATCATATGTATTGTTGTAGAACCTAACAACTGTGTATTTAAATTCAATTTCATTTTTAATAAATTCAATAAAATCAATCAAATAATTTCAACAAATTCATTTCAATAAATGTCAATTTTAAGTTTAATTAAAGCAATATCGATATATTTCTTAAAATAACACTATATATACTATAATAACAAAGACGAGATCGTTAATTAAAAATATTTTGGTCCTAAACATCCGGATAAAGCAATTTTAACAAATTCGAAATATTTTTCCATGATATGGCCCCAGTGGCACCAAAGTCAATAAGAAAAAATATTTCAGGGAATAATCTTTTTTATAGGTTCTACAACAATACATATTATATTAGGCGCGTTCACACACAAGAAAAACCGGGATGCTAATCGCGATGAAATACCGGGATAAATGTGTTGTGTTGTTCACACAGGCGAATAATCGCGCTAATCGCCGAGCGGGATAATTCTATTAATAGAACTGCGCATGCTCACTGCCGGAATGATTTGGAGCGCGATGCTGATCGCAATTATTAGTGGGTATTATTGCGTTCACACTTGTAATAATCTCGGTATTTCGATCGCGATTGAAAAACCAGGATTTGCATCCCGCTTATTCGCGCCAGTGTGAACGCGCCTATTGTTAGAATGTGTTCAACAATACACATTAAATTGTTGAAAGTGTATTGTTAGTTACCAGGATTATCAGCACTGAGAGAGGCGCGTACACTTGAGAGCATCATATATCATCATACTTGAGCGCAGTATATGTTATATAGAAGAGCCCGCGTGTGTAGGTGAACAACCATTCTAAATCTGCAGACTCGTGTATCTTCCTCTCCCCTCTCTCGCTCTCGCTTTCGCTCTCTCTCTCTCTCTCTCTCTCTCTCTCTCTCTCTCTCTTTTTCTCTCTCTCTCTCTCTCTCTGCTCTCGCCTACACCCACCACGGTCTCACTATTCTCTAAATATCTAGTCTATATTCCGTTTCTGGTCTCATTCTTACCATTCAGTCAGGATCGCAGATAAAATCGCATTCGATTACTCAGCAGTATTTACGTCGGGTCGGAATCACGATCAGCTTCTTGCCGGCGCTCTTGACGATATTCATATGCGAAAATCTGGCATTTCTCTTCGCAGACTGTGTTTTTTTGTTGCATAAACGTAACGATTATACAGCAGGCATCCTGAAAGCGCGACTGCGAAAGCGCGATACTTTCGCTTTAAGTTCTTTTAATAAGCCAAACATTAATATTACTAGTGAACGGGTAAATAAAAAATTACGAATGTTTTACAAATAATAAGTAGAAATATTATAATATTCGAGCACGTGCTTGCTATAGATCAGACCTCGGCTAATAAAATACACGATTCGACGTGCATAAAAGGGGAGAAGGCGAGAGGGCAAGATTGAGAGAGAGAGAGAAGAGAGAGAGAGAGAGCGAGGAGAGCGAGAAAGAACAGGAGAGAGAGAGAGAGAGAAGATGAGAGAGAGAGAGAGAGAGAGAGAAGGGGAAGAGAGAGAGAGAGAGAGAGAGATGAATGATCGCGGAACACATCGCAGCATTTCTTCCATCCTTCGCGTCAGCTCACTCAGCTGGAGACAAAACCGGAATGTTATTTTTATCTTGTACTTCACTCACTGTGCATTGTTGCTAAATTGTCTACCGGGATGCTCATGGACACACATTTCTAAAGCAGTGTGTGAGTTTCCTGTGAGATTATACTAATCAAATGACGAATGGCCACTAGTCTGGCACCGGGCAATGCGGTATTGTCCTCTCTCTCTCTCGCGTCTCCCCGGGGCGAAAGTACATGCGATGCTCATCGCGATGCTCCGAGGATTCCAAGCACCGCAGTGGAGTCTCCACTCTAGGGGAAAGCCTAGTAGGGAAGTAGTCGGGGTCTAGCCTCGGGGTATAGGACACACTGCGCAATTTTCTACGCTGGCCGCTTGCGATCGTTAAATACGGTGCCGGGTCCGCGCGGTGTGTCCGGTCTCACGCAGCGTATTTCGCTGGGGGATAAAAATCGGCAGTAGAATGCACTAATTTGCATTATGCACGCAAGATAGATGACTCAGGGATGTGTTGGCAGCGGAATTAAGACCCAGCAATGTCAAGATCACGCTGCGCAGACGTGGCAACGGTGCGAATGCCCCGTTTACATTTGGTGTCACATTTCAGAGACAGAATACTTGACATGACACTTGTCCCAACCTAGAAGTGAACGTTACTTAAACTATAACGTGGGCATCTCGCTCGGGGTTCCCTATCGCGCTCACCTCCCTAAATATCTCCCACCATATTGCTTTCTCTCTCGCTCTCCTTCTTCCTCTCCTTTCTTTCTTCCTTGCTAATTGAGCTTTTCCAACGAGGAGGTACGTATATCTCTGGCATGCTATGTATGTGGGCTCTGCACAATCTTACCGCGGCTATGTGAGATAGATTCCATCGCATATTTATCCTCCGCACGAAGTGTAGCGGAGGGTATTGTTTTTGGCTCGTTTGTGCCTGGAATTCATCGCGTATTTGTTGGTAAGCGCACATTTCACATCTGTCGTTGACACACCTGCGCTGACATTAAAAGCACAATCATGACTTTAGTTTATTAATTCGACAGCCATCGTTTCTGAGATTCTAAATACTTTCAGACGGTAATGTTTCGAATGGAACGATATTTTTCTACGCGACCAAGGGCAGTAATAGCACCCTGTATCCGCGTGGTACCGAATGCAACGTGTGCACAAGAATATAAGATGCGAAAATCTGCATCATATTTATTCTTTTATTCTTTGTTCAACTCACAAACATACATTTATTATTCGCGCGATGACGAATCCTCTATGTAACGCCACGAGCACAATATATAAAGTGCACTAACGCTCGCAAAATTCAACATACAACACAAAACACAAACCGGAATCTTGCTCTTTTACTCGCTGGCTGCAGTATCATGTCACAGGCAGAGCGAAGGACTATAGTTCTAGAGCTGCATACCAGCCTGCTCACACTGCATCTATATATATGAACACCGCGTGCGGGTGTTGAATACATATAGATGTAGCGTGAGCGGGTGGACATGATACTGCATCCAGTGATTTTAGCAAGCTTTCTTTACGTTTGGCAATCCTAACAGATAGAAATAAGTAAATAACTATTAAGGGATTCAACCCATTGCTAGCAGTCCCCAAATGGCATATACTCCAAATGTTTTTTTATCATAAATGCTCTTAATTGAATCGAATTAGAGGCTTGAAACAGCAACAACGTTTCGCGTTGCAACGTGGACATTTATTAAACTCATCTATAGCTACGGAGCGCCATTTACAATATTATCTTTTAAATGCGTACTATATATTTTGTCCACTGTTTTTTCAAATAGAGTGCATCTAAAGTTGCTCAACACTTTCCTAAGTTTCTCCTTAATTAATAATCATATACAACGCATACTATCAATCTGCCAAATACAATGCACGTCGTTGCGATTAAACTAGAATTGCGTTAAGAGCCGCACGACAAAACATGCACATACGCGCTCGGTTACAACTCAGCTTCGGGTGGAAATGGCGTGTGACAGTTGCCGTGGTACAAGTTCACCGCTCCGTCACATCGGTTGAACAGTTCGAATAAAGCCGAGGGCATGGTGATGGAGCGCGCATACTTGCGGCACAGCTGCCGATTCCACGTGCACGGCAGCGTGTGAAACAGTTCGGGATACTCCATGCCCAATATCGTCACCACTTCTTGGTCGCCGAGATGCGATTTCGTGAAATAGTACTTTCGCATTAAATATCTCAGATTTCTCTCAGATACCGCCGCTTGATATTTCTTAGATTTCGACATGTGGTCGAGGTTGATAAGGTAGAGGCCACCATTGTAACCCGGTTTGCCACTAGGTGGCGGCATGCCCAGCCTGTCGTCACCAACAGCCTCGCGTGCCTTTGCAAACCTTTGATAATATACAGGTTGTTGCTCTTGAGCCAGCGCGAATATTGTCTCCTCTTTGAATTCATCAAACTCCCGCCAAAGTTTCCGAATGTCGTTCATTAATCTCATGTCGGCATCCACTTTGATGATACGATCGACCTCAGACAGGTCAATGACCTTGTGAAGGGCGAACGGAATGAAGTAGAATATGTCGTTGAAGAGATTGTATTTCGTTCGGTAACTTTTAAACAACCGCTGAATAGGCCATACGTCGTGTACTACTTTTGCAACGACCGATTCGACTTCGTATGTCTGCACCTGGTAACGGACCGTGAAAATATTAAGTGTATTATAATTTTTTAATTTCTAATTTATAAAGTTGAACTTTTAATTGCAAATATCCAATTTCAAATTTCTAATGTTTAATTTCTAATTTCGAATTTCGAATATATAATGTCTAATTTCTAATGTATAATTTTTTATTTTTTATTTCTTATTGCTAATTTCTAATTTCTAATTTCTAATCTTTAATTTCTAATTTCTAACTTCCAGTTTCTAATTTATAATTTCTAACTTTTAACTTCTAATTTCTAACTTTTAATTTATCATTTTGAATTTATTACTTTCTAAATTCCATTGTTCTACCTCTCCACATTAAATTTCGTTGCGAATGTTGCAAACGCTAACAAGTTTGGACATGCGAGCCGATATCCGCGGACGTCGCACAGGTTAGGAATGCATGATGCAATTAGGAATGCATAGACAATCTCATCTAGCGCAGGTATCTTCCGTGTTTCTAATACCTGTATGACTAGATTCTCTCTGTGCGGAATTGTATTGAACACGTTTTCCAGGATGTCGGCTGCGATCCGGGTGCTGTTCGCGTCGCCCAGGAAATGGTACTTGATCCTACCAGTTGCATGCTTCACCATAGACCTGCGTAAGAAAATGCGGTTGTCAGAGTTCGACCCGTGAGTGATGGCGTGGTTAGGGAAAAATGCGAGACTGTTGTATATAGGCGTCCACAAGGGTTCTCGTATCACTTGTCTTTGGCTCGATTTAGAAGCCAGGTGCATTTTTACGGTCGCAAACGCTGCTACCGACATTGGAAGGCATTTCTTGGGAATAGCAAACACGAGCGTGAAAGCTCTCACCACTACTGGACACTAATATTTTGTGAATACCATGAAATAAAATCGAATTAGTTCTCGTACTGCTACTGGAAAGTCGAGATAACGACGTGAAACATATCGATACACGTTCGCACGAGATCGGTGAAACGTCATTTAAGATTAAAAAGCTTGCTGTCATGCTTTTATAACGCACGCGATGCGATAACACGACGAATTATTGTAACGGGGAACGAACCTAATGTTGGCTCGAAGTTGCTGTTGAAGCAGGTCATTCTTCTCAGCTTTAGCGAAGAACATGAGGATGTGAACTGTTTCCGGCTGTCCGACAGGGTTTCTGCTCTGCTCCTGCTCTGGCAGAAGACTGCAGTAGAGTATGATGGCGAGGGCGCTTACCCATAACAGGATACGTACTCTTCTGCGACAGACTGTAATAAAAAATGATTCTCTCCGTTACCGCACCATTACTATTACTGTAAAACAATCACCGTAAACGAGTTACTCTCAATCTCTTACTCTTATTCCGTACAGATTTCAAATTTGATCCTACATCAAACTAGTCCGGGCCAGGCGCGGCCAAACATTTGCAGTGTGTACACGCTATCCCGGACAAAACAGGTGCTAGTCCGGACAGTTAGCAACATGAATATTACTATTACTATTACTATTACTATTACTGTTACTATTACTGTTACTATTACTATTACTATTACTATTACTGTTACTATTACTGTTACTATTGCTATTACTATTACTATTACTATTACTATTACTATTACTATTACTATTACTATTACTATTACTATTACT
>NW_014578934.1:85112-94243 GCF_000485595.1 Priapulus caudatus
AATTTTAAGAAAAACTTCAATGATCAATGAATGACGCACTTGCCAAATTTTTCCACTTCGATGCGAAATGCATCGGCCGGGCATTTCATTATTTACGAAAAGTAAACAGGCTGGCAAAAGACAGTGGGTACAGTAACGGGTCACGTCGTTGACGTCCCATTCATGACCATCAACAAAGAAGGCGGGGCTTATTCTGATTACGGAGATGCGGAAATGCTACAGACGGACGTAGTGCAGTACGCTTAACATCGTGTTATTTTCGTATTTGTGGCAAACTCTATCGTAGGAAACCGTTCTAACATAGCAGAATGCCCTAGTTCCTGATCGGCGATTTGGTAGTCCAATGGGTCCCCATATTTAAAATTATCAAAGTCTGGTGCGGCGTAGACTGTGATTGGAAGACACAAAGTGGCAATCCTAGGCGCGCCTCGGCATCATGGCCGCATCACGTCAAGTCAATATTTTACTAAAAGATTACTATGAATCGGGCCGGGATTTAGAGAAATCATCGTAGTCTTATCAGCGTAACGAGCGAACATGGCCGCCGGAGGCGCCCATTTTGCGAGTCCAATTAAATCGAAAACGAGTTTATTCAACTACAAAAACTCGTCTAGCGTTGGCTTAATTGCTTTTGTACGGAAGCCACCTAGTGCCGGCGCGGTCACGTTTTTCGCAGCCGGCGCGGTCACTTTTTTCGCTTATTAACAAAATTTTCACCGCGTAGTACCGAATGCAACGTGTGCACGAGAATATAAGATGTGAAAATCTGCATCATATTTATTCTTTTATTCTTCGTTCAACTCACAAACATACATTTATTATTCGCGCGATGACGAATCCTCTATGTAACGCCACGAGCACAATATATAAAGAGCACTAACGCTCGCAAAATACAACATACAACACGATTAAACCGGAATCTTGCCCTTTTACTCGCTGGCTGGAGTATCATGCCACAGGCAGAGCGAAGGACTATAGTTTTAGAGCTGCATACCAGCCTGCTCACACTGCATCTATATATATGAACACCGCGTGCGGGTGTTGAATACATATAGATGTAGCGTGAGCGGGTGGACATGATACTGCATCCAGTGATTATAGCGAGCTTTCTTAACCACTGGCAATCCGAATGGGTAAAGATAAGTAAATAACTATTAAGGGATTCAACCCATTTCTAGCAGTCCCCGAATGGCATACACTCCGAATGTTCTTTTATCATAAATGCTCTTAATTGAATAGCGTTAGGGGCTTGAAACAGCAACAAAGTTTCGCGTTGCAACGTGGACATTTATTAAATTCATCTATAGCTACGGAGCGCCATTTACAATTATTATCTTTTAAATGCGGATTATATATTTTGTCCACTGTTTTCCCAAATGGAGTGCAACTGAAGTTGCTCACAACTTTCCTAAGTTTCTCCTTAATTAATAATCATATACAAAGCATAATATCAATCTGTCAAATACAATGCACGTCGTTGCGATTAAACTAGAATTGCGTTAAGAGCCGCACGACACAACATGCACATACGCGCTCGGTTACAACTCAGCTTCGGGTGGAAATGGCGTGTGACAGTTGCCGTGGTACAAGTTCACCGCTCCGTCACATCGGTTGAACAGTTCGAATAAAGCCGAGGGCATGGTGATGGAGCGCGCATACTTGCGGCACAGCTGCCGATTCCACGTGCACGGCAGCGTGTGAAACACTTCGGGATACTCCATGCTCAATATCGTCACCACTTCTTGGTCGCCGAGATGCGATTTCGTGAAATAGTACTTTCGCATTAAATATCTCAGATTTCTCTCGGCTACCGCCGCTTGATATTTCTTAGATTTCGACATGTGGTCGAGGTTGATGAGGTAGAGGCCGCCATTGTAACCCGGTTTGCCACCAGGTGGCGGCATGCCCAGCCTGTCGTCACCAACAGCCTCGCGTGCTATCGCAAACCTTTGATAATATACAGGTTGTTGCTCTTGAGCCAGCGCGAATATTGTCTCCTCTTTGAATTCATCAAACTCCCGCCAAAGTTTCCGAATGTCGGTCATTAATCTCATGTCGGCATCCACCTTGATTATGCGATCGACCTCAGACAGGTCAATGACCTTGTGAAGGGCGAACGGAATGAAGTAAAATATGTCGTTGAAGAGATTGTATTTCTTTCGGTAACTTTTAAACAACTGCTGAATAGGCCATACGTCGTGTCCCACTTTCGCGACGACCGATTCGACTTCGTTTGTCTGCACCTGGTAACGGACCGTGAAAGTATTCAGTATATTATAAGTTTCTAATTTCTAATTTATAAAGTTCGAATTTTTAATTTTCAATTTCTAATTTTCCAATTTCTAATTTTTAATTTCTAATTTTTAAATTTCTAAATTCTAACTTCTAATTTATAAGTCCTAATTTCCACATTTTTATTTATAGTTTATGCTTTATAATATATAATTTATGATATATAATTTATAATTTATAATTTATAATTTATAATTTATAATTTATAATTTATAATTTACAATTTTTAATTTATAATTCATAATTTATAATTTATACTTTCTGATTTCTAATTTCTAACTTCCAATTTCAAAATTCTAATTTCTAATTGTTAACTTCTAATTTCTAACTCATAATTTATAATTTATAATTTCTCACCCTCTAAATCTTCTCTCATCTGTTCTAATTCTACCGCCCCACATTTAATTTCGTTGCGAATGCATCATCAAGAAACGCTAGTTTTGACATATGTGAGCCGGTATCCGCGGATGTCGCACAGGTTAGGAATGCATGATGCAATTAGGAATGCATAGACAATCTCATCTAGCGCAGGTATTTTACGTGTTTCTAATACATGTATGCTTAGATCCTCTCTGTGCGGAATTGTATCGAACACGTTTTCCAGGATGTCGGCTGCGATCCGGGTGCTGTTCGCGTCGCCCAGGAAATGGTACTTGATCCGACCGGTTGCATGCTTTACCGTAGACCTACGTAAGAAAATGCGGTTGTCAGAGTTCGACCAGTGAGTGATGGCGTGGTTAGGGAAAATGCGAGACTGTTGTATATAGGCGTCCACGAGGGTTCTCGTATCACTTGTCTTTGGCTCGATTTAGAAGCCGGGTGCATTTTTACGGTCGCAAACGCTGCTACCGACATTGGAAGGCATTTCTTGGGAATAGCAAGCACGAGCGTGAAAGCTCTCACCACTACTGGACACTAGTATTTTGTGAATACCATGAAATAAAATCGAATTAGTTCTCGTACTGCAACTGGAAAATCGAGATAATGACGTGAAACATATCGATACACGTTCGCACGAGATCAGTGAAACGCCATTTAAGATTAAAAAGCTTACTGTCATGCTTTTATAACGCACGCGATGCGATAACACGACGAATTATTCTAACGGGAAACGAACCTAATGTTGGCTCGAAGTTGCTGTTGAAGATGGTCATTCTTCTCAGCTTTAGCGAAGAACATGAGGATGTGAACTGTTTCCGGCTGTCCGACAGGGTTTCTGCTCTGCTCCTGCTCTGGCAGAAGACTGCAGTAGAGTATGATGGCGAGGGCGCTTACCCATAGCAGGATACGTACTCTTCTGCGACAGACTGTAATAAAAAATGATTCTCTCCGTTACCGCACATTACTATTACGGTAAAACAATCACCGTAAACCAGTTACTCCACTTTGCATAGAGTGACAGTTTTAAGAAAATGGTTAATGATGTTTCCCGCGAGTAAACATGTGTGTCTGTTTGTCTTAGAGGGTGGCGAGAATCAGGTCTTTGGTATGACCCGGCGGCCAACCCACGACCTTACGCATGCGAGGCGAGCACTCAACCATCACCGCGGTCCTCGGTGTGCGCATGCTCACCGACGCCATCCAGCTTCGTCTGCTACTCTCATAACGCGCGCGCGGGTAGCGGCATATCCCGGCGCGTCTGCCCGCATCAGCAGCGGTTCCACACGAGATGCGCGGCCGACGGCTACGAGCCATCTACTGCGTCGTCGCGCTGCTGTGTTGCATCGCGTATCTACTGCGCTATTCGTCCATCGTTGGTGTCGCGCCCTGTGGCGACCGGACGCACCTAACCGGTTACCGGAACCGAAGGGTTACCCACGCAAAGCCCGGTAACCGGACCGTCGATTCGTCGCCGCTGAGAACGCGGCCGGCGGCCGTACCTAGATTCACTGTCGTCATGATGACGTATCGACGCAATGACCTGCTGCGCATGGTACTGACTAACTACTCCAAGATGGCGTTGATATACAGAATCATTCTGCTCTGGCATAATCTGGGTATGTGTTCTACAATTAGTATCAGTAGTAGTTTATAATAATAATAATAATAATAATAATAATAATAATAACAATAACAATAATAATAATAATAATAATAATAACAAAAATAATAATAATAATAATGTTTTATTATTACCATTTTTTATCTAGTCTTGATATCAGAGTTAGTGAAACCAAGTTTCATGTTATCTGGTCATATTTCAGAAGAAGGTGGTGAAAACGTACCGCTTCTCACTCGTTCATCAAAATGCTCTTACAGTTAGCATCATCGGATGTTATATTTGTCAATATGTAGCGATACAACCTTATATTTTTATTAAATATTTATATATTCTTACTTGAATTTTACTATATAACTATTAAATGTTCTTACTTGCTTATATATTATATATTCTACTTATTATTTGTAAAAATGCGTAATTTTTTATTTACCGTACACCTAGTAATTAAGGTGGCTTATTAAGGGTTAAAGCGGAAGTATCACATTTCGCGTGCGCTTTCAGGATGTATGCTGTATAATCCGTTCGTTTATGTTAAAAAAAACACAGGCGAAGAAGTGCCAGATTTTCCCTATGATATCGTCAAAGGCGCCGGCAAAGAACTGATCGTGATTCGACCCGAACGAAATCTGCTGAGTAATCGAATGCGATTATCTGCCGATCTCATGACTGAAGGTAAGAATGAAGACATGGAATGAAATATAGAGATAGATTTTTTAAAAATAGTGAGAGTGGTGGGTGTAGGGAGATCAGAGAGAGAGAGAGAGAGAGAGAGAGAGAGAGAGACAAAGAGAGTGAGAGAGAGAGAGAGAGAGAGAGAGCGAGAGCGAGAGAGGGGAGAGGAAGATACACGATGTTGTGATATGGTAATATCGTAGTATTTTACGATGCTACGATGACAACGGAACCGTGTGTACATTGCAGACATTCAACACGGCAGTTATTCTGCATGTCACTTCTACTTGTTTTGCAGCCGTGCTTATAAGTGACGATGATACCCTGATCAGCGAGGCTGATCTCCTAAGAGCCTACACGCTGTGGAGATGGGTAGGTGCACCAGGGAACCCGTTATTAGAGGCCCAAACTCGTGTCATACTCAACAACTATCACAAGTCTAAGATACGAAACGAATTTTACACGTAATAGTCTAGTGTATAGTGGAACCCATATGCATTTTCGGGTACAATCTTTGAAACTCTCAGGGATTGTATATATGATACCCCTTTATACAAAAACCAATGTTGCCAGATTTGCAAACCCTCCCCCCCCCTAGGTGGTGTAATATGCAAATTAAGGCCGCCATTACCGAAATTTCATTTTTTGCCAATAACTCCTTAAATATGCATGATACCAACATACACTTAGTGTCCGTACCTATGTTTTCAAAGGTAAGAATTAAGATAAAATTATTCCCGAAACGATCGAACCATTAATTAACTCAGAATATCCATGACCAAAAATCCATCTTTTTTCAATATCTCCGTACATATACATGCTAGCAACATATATTTGGTGTCCTTTCCCATGTTTTCAGGGGTGAAGATTAAGATAAAAGTATTCTTAAAACGATCGCACCAGTAGGCCTACATAACTTTATGAAAATAAGGTCATCACTCATTACCGCCATTAACGAATATTAATCATTATCTTTCGGTATCTCGTATAAATATGCATGATATCTTAATATATTTATCGAAGTTTTGAAGGGAACCATAATGGTTTAAGTATATATGACTATTCCTTAGATGCTTTTGCGTTGTGTAACGGCCATTTTGAATAGAAATTTAAAATGGCCGCCATTGATAACAAACTCAACCAAATCATGTTTCTTTTCATTTATGTTTTATTGATAAAATAGTATTGCAAATTATTAAACGAACAACTATGATTAGCACCTAAATTATTGATTGATTGATTGATTGATTGATTAACTTAACAATAACAGCATTTTAAAATTACCAAATAATTAATTAACATTAATACGTCTACCAACTGATATTGCGCAGACTAGCTCAGTGGTAAAACACATGATTGATATGATTCACAGTGTTCATGCTCCTCAGTGAGGATCATGCCTACCGCATGACTCAATCACCTGATGAAGTACTGCTATTCTGACATTTATCTTCTCCTTCACACCAACAAAGTTCAGTTCACACTAAGCCATGTGCTAGACATGAACATCTTGCCGAAGTGCATATTGCATTTCGTGCATTTTGTTTACTAGAACCACACCTACACTTTACTAACTCTACAACAGTAGTTGGGGCTGGGGCAATATCTGACAACTTTGGCACCAATCTGTTGTCTTCTAGTATCCAGCCAAGCTTAAGAGGGTCTGGAACAATGGGATGGGGAATAAGGTCCTGCTCCCATATAGCAGATTGGCAGTGAGCTCTGCGAATATGCTGTACCCAAGCTCCAGATGTTGGTGGTAGCATCTCAACAGTTTTGTCGATGCCTAATTGTTGCTTGAACAAACTCCACCGAAGGATCTGCAGTTGGGTAATGGTGACGCCCTTTTTACAGAAGAGGCTGCATAGAAAGGATATACACCCCTTGATGGTTTAATCTGAAGGTTCACTTCCAACTCCAAGGGCAGCTATGGCAGCTACAATACATGGGTCTGCTTTCAAGAATGTATTCAAGCAGGCAATCTTGGATTTACTCCTTATGTGTCCTGTCGTGTCACAACCCGTCAAGGCATGCCATTTGCACAAAGCTCTAGTTTTATTTTCCCCAAGAGCATTAAAGATTGGCTTTAGCATAACAAGTCGACGTTTATCGCTTGTACCCATAACCATAGCTGCGTTTTCACCACGCAAAGGCAAACGCCTTAACGCAGCAAGCAACACATCTGTGTCTTGACTGTATATATGAATGACATATCCAGTCTTTGCTGCTTCGACAGCATGGAATATCATCAACGTGTCAGCCTCTTCCTGGGAGCTAACACCAGGAGTTATGTCACCAGAGCGGTTCGACATAACATCCTTATGTGTTGCAGTTATGATGTCAACATGAGCGTTATCTATGACTCATGAGCTTCTGTGCCAGATAGAGTGTGAGTGAATCTTTTGTAGTATTGCTACTAAGAAACGTTTTCCTCTCGTTAATTTTGGTGCTATCATTGACCTGATAGCCAACTGGTGGCTTTTTACCTCCTCGGCGTCGTTATCGGGTCGTTTCCTTTAATGATCCTGTTATAGAGTAATTGTCAAATACAACACGGGTAACCTCGTAATTACGGGCTTTCGCATTTATGAGTTCAACATATGCATTGCTGAGGTCAAGGCAGGTCTCAAAGGATCTAACAGCCATTAGCTCCTGCACGACAGCCATCCCATCTACTATGAGACACTTGCTCGTTGTTGGTGACAATGCAACTGATGATACCATATTTTCGTCATCTCTCTCGTCTGGCATGTTCTCAAGAACGGCTATCACCTTACTTTTATCCAAAGTTGGATGAACACCGCCAGTTAATGTCATTAAAGTGCGGTTGCTAGTAGAAAACTCATAGTTGCCGATGACCTCTTCCATGTCAATCTCGCGGGATGACCGAGCAATGATGAGTAATCTGGACATTAGACCTGTGGTTGCTCGTAGAGTTAGGACCTCAGACTTGGCTTGCAGTTTGATCTCTTTCAATGACGAGTTCCAAAAAAGGGGCTTACACTTTGTCATCTTGTCCCAGAGGTTGGTGTCTCCACATATCCTTTCCTCAACAAATGTATTCATCGCAGTGGAGCCTCTTCTTTCTGTTGCCAAGATGCTCTCCTCTATTTCTTTTGGAATGATCTCCTTGGTCATGAGCTTAAACATGTGCGTTTCATCAGAGGTGAATATGTTACATGGTTTTATAACTCGACTCAGGTTTGCAATAGCTTGCTCTTGCCTCCTCACTGTTGGCTGGTTAAGACGGTGATGCACAGTTCTATTCTGGTTTATCATCCCGATCATGTTTTCAGTCTCATTAGCAATTCGTGCCAGTTCAGGCGCACACATGCAGAATTTGAGAAGTGTAGCAGGAGTTTGTGTTATGCCATTGATAGCACCCTGGCCTTTTAGGGTTTTGTTGCCCTGCTCCTGAGCTTGGTCTACCCCAAGGCGGGTAAACGGAATCGTGTTTAAACTGTTCACGGTGAACTCTCCTGAACTATTCTGGAGTATTCTGTGCATAATCAAGTCTATCATATGCAAGAAAGTAGACACATAGTTTCTCAAGAGAAGACAAGTGTAGAAACCAATCACCCTCGCGAGTTGACCGGTGGAATTGCAGCAAGGTCATAACTTGTCGCATAAACATAAGTGCCCATTGACACATGGGATGACCACCGTGTCTTGCATCAAAGGCAGCCAGCTGCTTGTGGAGATTGAGAGATTCAATTGTAACAAGTAATGTCATGTGTGCATCATGACCACCTTGTTTGGATTCACATGCAGTTGACAGTTGCTGAACACTATCTTCTAGTGCAGTTCTTACTGCCGGTTTCTCGGTGAAGAACGTTTCCAGCCAGAGATCGAAAAACACTTGTAGTGTGATCTCATGGGCTTCTACAGCTCTACTGTAGTGATTACCATTGATGATCTGGTTTACAGTCACAGAACTGTAAGTACATATCTGCTTCAACCCAAGCATCGTCTATGCCACTGCCCTCTATAGTTTTTCCCAAGCATCTCAGAGCACACAGTGACATATGGAATGATAATGACAAAGAATAAATTTATTTCGGTATTAAATGTTAACAGCTAATTTGCATATTTAAAGTTATGTACTGGTGTGATCGTTTCAGGAATACTTTTATCTTAATCCTCACTCCTGAAAACATGGGGAAGG
>NW_014578934.1:94253-98948 GCF_000485595.1 Priapulus caudatus
AAAAGCCATGTACAATCAATCTTCTACGCTTCATATGTGATCTCTTATTGTATTTTGATTGTTGTTATGTGTATTGATTGTGGGTGATTTAATCGGACAGAAAGACGTTTCTCTCGTTGGGCTGAGTTAGGACGATATTAGGGTAGTAATATTTTTTTTGGAATTTAGAATCAGCGGGACGCTGAATCGATGATGGGTTCATCGTTTTGTTGAAGGGGAAGGTGAATGTAACGTGTGTTTTACACATGTTCATTGGATTAGTTGAGTGGAGATAGACTGGTAGTTGTTTTAGCCATATAGTCCAGCTAGACAGCGTCGCTCAACCAGATGGGCGGCATTGATGTTACAGGAAGTTGGATAAGCGAGTCTAGGTTAGGCAGTTTCTAGGGTGATTGTGAAATGAGGGGAACGGTTGGAGCTGGAGAGAACGGGGTGACATGTGCGCTCAAGATGTATGTTTTGGGCGAATATATAGGGGGAGAGGTGATTGGATTGGTGATTCTGGGGCTGGCAGCGAGCTGAGCACACGCGCGTCTGCGTGTGTGCGCGTTCTTTGTCTCTTTGTGCGATGTGGCTACAGTGTACAAGCTAATAAAGTTTATTCTGGTTACTACAACAAGTTTGACTTTATATCTTCATCATTTGGACATCAACGCTCATTCCAACGTTACAACACTAAGGGTATGTTGGTATCATGCATATTTAAGGAGTTATTGGCAAAAAATAAAATTTTGGTAATGGCGGCCTTACTTTGCATATTACACCACCTAGGGGGAGTTTGCAAATCTGGCAACATTGGTTTTTGTATAAAGAGGTATCATATGTATAATCCCTGAAAGTTTCAAAGATTGTACCCGAAAATACATATGGGCCCCATTTTTGTGACATAAGCTCACAGATAAATTGTTGTGAAAATTTATTAGTATTTTAGACTTCTGATGCCATAACTGGTTATTGTGTTTTGGTTTTTTAGTTATGTTGCCTTAATGTTTGTTTTATTGTTTTCACAACGAGCTCCTTGGATTACGCGAGCGATTTTTTCCCTAATAGTCACTCGTATTTGCAATAGAGAAACGCGAAGAATAAAAAGGAAGAGAACTACGAATTTTCGGGCGATTGTTTTACGCAGGGTGTGGTATATATGCAGCTGCGCGGTAGTTGTGTGCTTTTCGCGTTCTCTTAGTTTGGCCCCTATGATATGAGAACTCACTGGCGCCAGTTAATTCTGGCTAGTGTTTCTCCAAATTCTAACATGCAACGTGTGCGTGTGTGAACTCTAACACACTACTTAAAGTTGTCCAGTTTGTCCATGAATTAGTTGCCCCGCTTCCTCAATTAAGTTTACCTAATATATATTTTAATTATGATATAATTATACTTCTAGTTGCTAACGTCGTGTGTAGTTGCGTCCCTTTCATTGTTTCTGTTAAATAATAGAGTGCGATAATACTTATATGTTACGAATGAACATGTACGCATTTTGAAATGCTATTTCACCGGTTATCTACGTTTCGCGTCTGTAGAGTTTAATTGTAGAAGGCGCTAGAGTAAGTATACAGAGACTACGCACTTTCGTAACGATTTTTTCCCGGTTCACTTTTTCTACTCGCCATTTGTCACTCTGATGCCTTCTTCCTTTTTTCATTCTTTGTTTTCTTCATTTTTTATTTGTTCCTTTCTTTCCTTCCTTTTCTTCCTTACTTTCATTCTTTATTTTCGTTCCGATCTACCCCTTTCACTCTGGATGTGCACATATTTGACAGGAGAATGCTGCTAAGTATGTGCACAACGGTACCGTAAAATTCCGTCATAGAACACGGAAGCGTTCTAGCGCTAAAGTTAACACCGACCGATATTCTGGAACGACAACAACACAGCACACATCACACCACACACACACAACACATCACACACCTCATGCACAACACCACACACTACACACACACACACACACAACACCCCATCCGCACACGCACACGCACACACACACACGCGCGCGCACACGCCACACGGCACAGCGCGCACGCGCACAGCGCACCGCAACCACACGCACAAACGCATACGCAGTTACGCACCGCAACACACACACACACACACACACACACACACATAACCCAAGGACACACCACACCACACAAGCCGCGCGCCGCTGCGCGCGTACGCCACACACGCACAAACGAACACACACACAGACCACGCACAACCGCCAGAACACACAGCACACACACACCACACACACCACACTACAGAACACACACAACACACGCACACACACACACAACACACAACCACACGACGCACACCACACGACACACACACACACACACACATTCCGCTGCCACTGGCGTAGCTAAGGGGGGGCACAAGGCGGGCCATGCACCCCCCTGTTAGATTGGCAAACAAAAACAAACACAAAATTTTCCTTGCCTTCTCACCGTCTTCCAACAGGACGTAGCCACAATTCCTGTTACTTCTGATCTGCTGACGAACTTCTCTAAAATGAGCATTGTCAAGTTCTAAACTTCGTTCTACAATGACCCAGCCACGATCTCTGCTCTCATTCTCCTTTTGCGTTTGAACAGGAGTTACGGTGATGACATTAATTCAAACGAGATCCTCATAAAGAGTCTTGCAAATCAGACAGAAGACTTGACTTTGTATTTGAGATTTCTGCAGCAGAACAAAAACATAAAAGACTAAAAGAAAGGAGATAATCTTCTTTGCCAGATTTGTGTTGTTGCAAGTTGCTATTGACTTGAACTTTATGGTTCTGCAACTTCTTATTGACCAGAAGAAAGAAATGGACAATGCTTCGTGATACCGTTTTTTTTTTTTTTTTATTTTTTATTTTTATTATTTTTTTATTTTTTTTATTTTTTTTTTTTAATATTCGAAACTTATAGACGGCCATTTGGCAGACTTCAGGTTTTATTTTCAAATCCGATTTCAAACACTGATTTTAAGTAACTGTTCTCTATCAGGGGGCAAAAAACATTCTTTTCTGGTAAGATTTCCTTTTTATTTTAATAGAGTGGCTATTTTGGGCAGCTACCTTTGTTTTTATTTGAAACAATTTCAATATGGCTTTTAGTTCTTCATCAGAGGAAGCAAAACATTTTTAATAACGAACAAAATGTTAAATGTGATCTTAGACGCTATTGTATTCTAACACATGTAAACTCTTTGCTATTTAAAATAAATGCGATGTTTATCAGTGGCAGTTCCAACCACAATCTACCTGTTTTCCCGTAGATCCTTTTAGTTTTACGATTTCTTCATAAGCTCTCTTACTTTTCAAAAATAATTTACTTTTAACTTTTATATGAGGAACTTGAAACAGTTTATGAGGTAAAATGCGAAATTGCATGGTTACTGCTAACAACACAAATCAAACTAATTCCAACTATTCGCGTCCCGTGCATTTGATGAGGACATAGGTTGTAGAAGGGGGGGGGGCCACGAAGGAGCCATGACCCCCTCTTTGATTCGGAGAGTACAAAAATGTAAGAGAGAAGGGCCCTAATGGGATTGGTCCATTACCACTATACCTATAGCCTAATAATGAAATGAATGCGCAAAAATGCCATTTTGATGCACATATTCAAAATTACCCTACTGTGGGCAGGGAAACACCCTCCCCCGTTGAGAAATTGACTACATCGCTGTCTTTGGTCGCTTAACTCCTTTTCTCTCCTCCCTGACAAAACACTGGCTTGCTACACATTTATCACTGGTCTACTAAGGGTTCACAACTGGTCGTGTGTAACCTGCAGAGCCTTCCGGCGCCACAACCAGATGGCCATCGTCCCACGGTTGATCGGTATGCGAAGTGCGAAAACAAATAAAAAGCGAGGAGGGGGCGTGATAAGGATTAGCATATCGCCACTCTTCTTATATAAGTTACCCAATACTGAATTTTAGTGTGCAGAAATGCCATTTTCATGCAAACCGAATTTCAAAAAAGTCTCCCTACCCCGGACGGGGGATGGGGGGATACCCCTCCCACACCCTACCCTCGGGTCGCCTTCGCTCCCTCGCCTCATGGCCCCCCTGTTCCTTGAATTGTGGCTACCGCCACTGCAGACTATGAATGTTTGTATGAATTCTTGTGTAACGATGTTTCCTTTACGTTACTGATAGTTGTATATAGTGATGTCGTACTCGTAGCAACAGGACATAGATAAGAGCACAAGGGGTCAAAGAATCATATACTCATGACTGATTTGTTTAATTTAGATTCACTATCATTCATGTTACAAATACCAGGCGGTCGCGTCTTGGCGAGCTGCGCGCGAGCATTCCTCGTTTTCTTTGCTCCGCCTTATATACGCGGGCGACGACCGCGACACCACGCATGCGCCTCGCATGCGCCGTCCATTACTTCGGAGCTCTAGGCGCGCTCGGAGATAATTGTTTATTGAAACTCCTCGGAGGGATCTCTCGACTTCAAAGCCGGTCCCGCTATCCTCTTACCGGGCCCTCTCGAGGTCCGCTCGCGACCTCCAGAGACCGCTACACTGCCATTAGTTGCGACTCCTCCGAGCGATTCCGCTACTCCCTTACTACTGCGCGGGGCTAAATTCGGTCACGTGCCATTCTAAGTGAAGTAGCTGCACTTGGCGCCGGCCCTTTCCACTGTAACTCATTACAGATATGCCCGGTGACTGCAGTAGCATGGGTTGGAATATCCATGCA
>NW_014578935.1:0-3075 GCF_000485595.1 Priapulus caudatus
GGGGGGGGGTTCGTTCGAACCCCCCGAACCCCCCCTGGCTACGGGCCTGCATCATTGCATGCAGGCATCAGCTAGCACTGCAGCAGTGCTGCCCATCATGAGGGGGGCAAGGCCAGGGGGGCAGCTGCCCCCTTAGATTTTGGAGCAAAATTAAAAATAAGCTTATATATATTATATAAGCTATATTTATAGCTATACTAAAAAAGAATTGTCGTAGCCAGAATAAAGGCTGTAGGCCCCTACATGCATGTACTCAAAAGTGCCTCAAATACCATATCTCCTAGCTAGCTGCGATCTACATTTTTACAATTTTCTGGGAGAACCTCGAGACCCCCAACCTAGCTGTTTCTCACCGGCCCCGTCACTGAAATCCTGGATCCGCCACTGCCTCCCCCCCTCTACGAATGTGCTCAGCCTACGGCCCTGCTGACTATAATATTATTATTATCTGACGATATACTGCGCAACTTAATATATATAATGTACATATTATACATATTATTAGTTTATTACTATTACTATTAGTTAGGTATTGTGTGCTATAATCACAAGTTGTTATATAATACTATAGTCTATACAGGCTATACCCGTGTATACTACAGTCAACCTCGCTTAATTCGCATTAGACGGGACCATATGGCCTTTTCTACGAATTACGTAATCAACGAATTAGACTTGTAATTCATATTTTCCACGAATTCTATTTAATTCGTAGAAACCATTTCGTGTAAACAACGATTTAATTTATGAATGAGTTTTTACAAAGTTATTTGTACATAGCTGAACAGCTGGATCGTGCGTTTGATCGCTCGTACGCACTTACCGTACGTATACTACATAATATGCATGCACATGTATTAAGATAATTTAATTATATTGAATATATAAATTTTACACACATTCTATAATCTATATTGAGCAAATCTTGGTTAAATTTGATTTTATTCCAAACTTGGACAAATACAGTACGTACGGTTCCACTTGCTATCACACAGAACGGAGACACGTACAGCGAGCGGTTTATGTACAATTGACCTTTAGCAAACGTTCACTCCCAAATCTCGCGCATGCTCAATGCGTAACTACGAACTGGCTTAATTATTGATATTAATAATTATTGTTGAGCAAGTGGCAAAGTGTTTATAAATATTCTCAAAGATAAAATGTTGATTAATTGAATAAACAAACATCATTTACATCCCCTACCTAGTTTAGTAATTAATATGAATGACGTACTCCCCCTACATGTACAGACATGCAATGCCCACCAATTGTATATGAACCAGTTATAAATTTTTTTTTTCAGTTCCTAGTCTTATATAACCAACAGAGTGACGATAATGGCAGAAGGCGGCAGCAGCAGTGCACCATGTTTACGGTAAATTACCGTAGTATGATAATAAGAATGTTATAAGTATCTTAAATAAGATGTCTCGCTGGACAAAACGTAGAAAAGTTCAGGCTCATTTAGAGGAGATTGATATTTTAAATGATGACCTGCATGACCTGGTTGGACGGCCAGCTGGTTCTGCTGATACTGATACTGTTCCTGACCATATCCGTGTTGATGATGGGAGCCTGGAGAGCCATGGTGGTGAGACTGTTGGTGGTTTGGAGGAAACTATGCTTGACATTCATTGTGAGCAGGGGCGGATCCAGAGCTGAGGCTAGACAGTATTTTTCCAGATTTTAAGGGCACATCCCCCAAAAATGGCACCCCCCCCACAGTGGACGCCGTTATGCGCGAAAATTTCAAAATTTCACGGGTTCCTGAGCACAAAAATTAGCACCATTTGAGCACACATTTAGTCAAGCAACAATAGCTAAAAACCATATGGAATTTTATTTCTGCTTCATTTTGCCTGCGCTTTGCATACCAGCAATTAATGCAGAATGATTCAAGCACTTCCCTTCTTTTTCAGATATCAAAGCTAGTTTTGTTACCATGTAAAATTTTGATTTCTTTCAAGAAATGAATCAGAAAATGAATCAGAAGAAAAGAAAACAAATAAAGAATATAGCCAAATTCCATCAAATTGTTTTCTGTATTTTTTGTATTTTTTTGTAAATTTCGAAGGGCACTTTGAAATCTAGACCGTGTTTCCCAATACGGCAAATACGGTCTGAATCCGCCCCTGGTGATACAGATTCAGAAATATCTGATTCAGTAATTTCAGACGGCTCCGATGCAAACAGAAGACTCGAATCATCTGGTTCTGAGAATGATTTTGATGATGTTTGGATACCACAGCTGGCTGATGGATTAGCCTGTTGGGCTGTCAGCCACAGGATTTCACATTCAGCTCTCAGGAATTTACTTGTATTGCTTGAAAAACATCACCCCACCCTTCCAAAGGACCCGAGGACACTACTCAGGACTGCCACTAATGTTGTGGTGAAAGATGCAGCTGGTGGCTCATATTACCAATTTGGGTTTACAACTGTTTTGAAAGAATCAGTTCAGAAATGTAGAGTCCTACCACTAATTGGTGATTCCCTGAAGGTGCAAATCAACATAGAAGGCTTGCCATTGTTTAAGAGCTCTAACATTCAGTTTTGGCCAATTTTGGGACTAGTTGAGGGTCTGCAACCCAAGGAGCCATTTATTGTCGGAATATTCTGTGGCAGTTCAAAACCAAATTCTGCTGCTGAATATCTCGAGGATTTTGTTAAAGAAGCAACGCTTCTGCAGGATCATGACGTTCATATTAATGGTCACCACTATCAAGTTGAACTGTCAGGATTTGTATGTGATACGCCAGCACGTGCATTTATTAAAGGCCTTCTTTAGTGATATCTCTAAACTGTCAAATTTTTACAATTATTTGAAGCTAGTATCAACACGTAAATAACAAAAGCATTCGTATATTTTTTGGTTGCCTCTGTGATATTGAAAACACGTCTTGATGTTGGGTCTATGAATGTTGAAAATCATTTATTCTGCCAAACCGGCCACCAGGTGGGAAAACGGCCTGTGACGTCAGGCTAGGTTCTTCCCGTGTTGCGCCGCACACAAAGCCTGCATCAGTGCATGAGCACAAATTAAGCTATCCTCGGCTGTAACTTATATTGGGC
>NW_014578935.1:4812-7153 GCF_000485595.1 Priapulus caudatus
AGGGGGCGCTTTGGCGTTCCAGCAAATTCTTTACATTGTGAACATCAAAAAATATTTTTTTCTCATACACCCGAAAACCATTCAACCTGTAAATTTCTCAGTAGTTGTACATAACATAGTTAATTTGATATATGTAACTATTTTTCATCACTAAAGGAGGCCTTTAAGAAGATAAAAGGCCACACTGGGTACTCGGGCTGTGACAACTGTACTCAGCCTGGTGTATATATTGACAGGAGGATGACATTTCCAGAAATGAATGCCCGATTACGAACAGATGTATCTTTCGCAGAGATGGTAGATAAAGATCACCACCATGGAGAATTGCTACTTGCTGCCCTTCAAATTGGGATGGTCACCAAGTTTTCTTTGAACTATATGCATTTAGTTTGTCTTGGAGTCATGAAAAAACTGCTCCAATTGTGGCTGAATAAAATTCCCTTAAAAACAAGGCTTGGTCATCGAAATAGACAAGTAATTTCAGAAAATTTGCTGGTCCTAAAACCTCAGGTACCATCGGAATTTGCTAGAAAGCCAAGGTCATTGACTGAGATGGATCGGTGGGAGGCCACTGAATTCAGACAGTATCTCATTTACACTGGCCCTGTTGTTCTGAAGGACGTTGTTCCTGATGCCATATACAAGAACTTTCTCCTTCTTTCTGTTGGTGTAAATATTCTTTTAAATCAATCGATGTGCCACGACTATGTTGAAAACCTACTCAAAATGTTTGTTGCACATTTTAGTGAGTTATATGGAAACACATGGATTTCGTATAATGTGCACAGTTTACTACATCTAGCAGATGTGGTGCGAAGGTATGGACCTCTAGATGATGTGTCGTCGTTTGTATTTGAAAGTTTTCTGGGGAAGCTCAAAAGGATGGTACGGACATCTGCATTGCCCCTCCAGCAGGTGGTGAAGACTTTCCGAACAAAGTTCTCGAGACCCACAACCTGTAGGCCTACACAATGCTTTACCATTACGGAACCAGCACACGGAGGGACCCTTGCCTCAGAATGTTCAGTGTGCCATTCAGTATCAAGCATACACTATTCCAGGGTGCAATCACTTAGTTTCCCGAAAGGATGGAGACAATTGCATTATGGTGAATGACTGCATTGGTCTTGCAAGGAATTTCATTCAACAAGGTGGAGAAAATGCTGTAGTTTATCAAAAATTCCGTTCTTTGGAACCTTTTTACTTGTACCCAATTGAGTCCACTCTCCTTGGTGTTTACAAGGTCGCCAGGTTAAGTAGGACATTGTCTGTGGCAAAGTTGTCTGCAATCACTAGAAAGTACGCTCTCATGTGTATAAAAGATGCAGATAATGATATGGAGAGGATACAAGTTGCTGCACCATTATTGCACTAGCACTGTGCATGATACACAGATTTTGGTGGTGAGGATGTACAGAATTGCTACGTAGCAGTAACTATAAGCACTAAGTACTATAAATACTGTTACTTACTAGCAGTTTACTAGAAGAAAGGACGTACAGTACAGTACGTTCCTCTATTGCACCGCTGTGTTATTGCATAATGTTGGTTGTATATTTCCCTGTCTATCAACCCGTGAAAAGGAACGTTGTTCAATAATGTGAATTTTCATTCCGGAATTACGCAAGTATTCGGTAGTGCAGTTCAGTGACGGGTTAGCAGTAGTTTCCTCATCCTGGATTTGTATCCGAAACGGGAACATGAAGAGCTACTGGCCGGAAGGTAGGACTCTCAACAGAATAAGAAGAATGGCTAAGGAGCATGTTCCTGCTGACAGGGATGAATGGTCACTGTGTGAGATACAGCTGTTAGGAGGTTCAGGTACGTAGGAATGTCGGACTGTTTTATAGCAGGACTTGGTCAGTTTAATCATCGGCATCTGTCCGTCAACGTCCGTCAACTATAGAGACACGTTTCAACAGACAAACTTTGAACTTTTGTATGCGGTTTTGTCTATGTACATGTAGTAGCTTACCTAAAATTGCTGACATGACTTATTTTCTGGCCTTTGTCTAAATAACTTAAAAACACCATTTATCACTTATATATACCAGGATGCATAAACCATTAACTTTTCAAGCTAGAAAACTGAAATTTATATTGTGACTTCATCTATGTGACGGCCTAATTTTAATTAAAAGCTACTTTCAGATGACTGGAACAGGGCGTTGGAAAAAGAAACACGTGCACATGACACATCTTGTGTGGACACGGAAGAAGACACAATGAGAAAAAGGCTATCTCGGTAATTTATATTATGATTCAACTACCAGTTCTTAGAATGGAATATTTTAGCTACATGTACAATAAAACCACCACATTACCAAAAACACTGCACAGC